>NC_034411.1:62585291-62825531 GCF_002078875.1 Numida meleagris
GCGCAGCGCGGGAGGGGCCGGCCAGAGCGGGCGGGGCCGAGCGCGGAGCCGAGGGGCGGCCCCGGGGGCCGTAGGCCTCGCCCCTGCCAGCGCGTGGGCTTCCGCCATGTGCTGCGGGCTGAAAGGTTTTGTTTGCCTGAGGGTTTTTTTTTTTTTTAATTCTTTTTGCGAACCCAGAGGTGTCAGGCGTTAGGTGCTGGCTGGAGAATGCCCGGCCGAGCCCGCGCCAGCCTCGCCGTGCAGCCCCACAGGGGCCGGTGTGTGAGCAGCTTCCAAAAAGCCATCGTCCCATGGCTGTGCTGGAATGAAGGCCTCCGGCAGCGCCCCGAGCACAGGCGCCCCGCGGAGGAGGCCATCTTAGGCTGCGCGCGGGGATGCGGCGGTGACATGTCACTTCCCGCCGCTGCGCTGGAGAGAGCCATACCCCGGGCTGGGGGTGTGGTGTTTCTCTTCAACCTGAGAAGCGATTCCCTGTGGAAATAAACATGTGATCGGGCTGTAATCGTGCCTGCAGGGAGCCCTTGAGTGCCCAGCAGGAAGGTGCGGAGCAGACATCTTGACTCAGCTGTGCAGGCAAGGAGCAGAGTGCTGCCATGTCTGCATTGTGAGCAGCACTGAGGCCCTCGGCTTGTAGCAGTCCTCCAAGCCAATGCCGGGTTTGGAAAGGCGATTACGTTTCTGAATTTACAAGGAAATGTCATCATCAGATAGTTGCCCGAGCTGTTGTTCACTGTACGTTTTTAGCATTCTTCATGTCAGACGCAAGTCCAGATTGGGCGCAGTAGAAGAGATTCCTCACAACAAGCTAAAATTACTATCAAGAAACATATATAACTTCTGACTGATCTGCACAGAAAAGAGCAGGCAGCAGCCTCTCTTCCCTGGGCCATGGGAAGTGCTGGGTGGGGACATCCTTGGGCAAGCTTTGCCGTAGCATTCCAGGAGGTTTCAGGCTGGCGGCAGCTTGTCAGCTACCGGGATATTTTGAGCAGAGCACTTTGGAGTGAAAAAGAAGGGCTAAAGATAGAGAAAAGGCTGAGAAGCAGGGACTAGGAAAATGGGAAAGAGCTGCATATGCTTGATAGTGAGCAGCCATTTTCACCGCTGTGAAATGTTTCTGACTTGCCATGCTCCCCATGTTGTGTCACATGTAGATTCACTAATGCATGCTGGGAACTTCTTTTGTTCATTTCATTTTGGATTTTTGTGTTTGTTTGTTTTCCCCCCCCCCCAAGCTTTACTTTCCAGCTCTGGAATATTTGTCTATTTTAGTAGTTGGTGGGGAAGGAGCTGGATGCATCCATTCTATAAATTTGTGGTCTTTGCAGTCACCCCACTTTTCAATTTAATCTAGTAGATTTTATTTTCTCACCCTTGTAAATAAGTAATTACTAAATTTGGAGAGGTTAGCAGAATTTGCTCCGCAGATCAGGGCTAGCCTGCGTAACACTAGTGGGATTTTTTTACCAGCAAGTGTAAATGAGATGCATGGTAGAGTTATGTGGTGGAGTTAACCTGCTGTTTTGCCTTCTGTCTGTGGCACAAGCCAGCATGCTGAGTCGCCTTCTTTCACTCAAGTGCACTCCTGCAATTTGAGGAAAAGACTGACTGGAATAATTGATTCTTCAGGTTTGACAGTGACTGCTGTGAAGGACTTTGGGGAGTGGAACTTGGAAGCTGGAGCGCTGGTGCTTGCAGATGGAGGCCTTTGTTGCATTGATGAGTTCAATAGTATCAAAGAACATGACAGAACCAGTATCCATGAAGCAATGGAGCAACAAACCATCAGTGTAGCAAAAGCAGGGTAAGTGGCATGTTAACATATGTGACAAAGTAATGTTTCTCTGATACTTACAAGTTGGGGAGATGCTTGTCATGCTAATTAAATACACATGTTTTCTTTGTTGTACTATATAGTTTTGTACTCAGCGGTATTGGTCAGCAAGGTGAACTGACATTTCATAGACATACCTCATTCACTTCTGGGTTTTCAGTCTACTGCTGCCCTTAGGCAAGGACTCTTTCCTAAAAAGACTGTGTTCTTGTCGTCTTGTGCAAGCTGTCATAATAATTGTATGTGAAATGAGGAGCCTAGTGAAATTAGTATTGGAATTCAGAAGGCGGGACTTCATTTCTCCAAAATCTAGTAATACTGAATTTCGAGGCTGCTCAATCTTGTATGCTGGGCAAGGCATGAATATAAATTCCTACTTACCCTCATGTCCTCACTTTCTTTTTAAATCAGTATGTATTCAAATCTGCTGTTTCTTACTCTGCCAGTTTGATCTCTGAGCTCAAACCTTTTTCTCTCATCCATAAGCAGCTCGTGTCCAGGCCCAGACCATCCCTTGGCTGGTATTACTGAAGTCTCTGCTGCTCAGAAGGCATCATCCTTTCCACATCCATCCTTGTTCCTTTCCACTCTGCTCTTGCTCCCATCACATCTTCTTGTTTCCTGTAGTTGATCATATCCTTTCTTTTTCTGGGCATCTCCACTGAATCTTTCTCCAGCCTCTTGGGCTTATGCCATTTTTTCCACTTTATAACTCACCTCCTCATTGCCTCCTGTCTGCTGCATTCTCTTTTGGGATTTTGCTGAGCATTTGTGGTTGCCTGTATGACATCTAATGCATCATCTTTTCCTTATGTTATATACTGTGTTATACTGTGCTGTATATTGAAAGTATACATGAATGTGCTGAGTTTATGCATTCATAAAAATTCATTCAGTCATACTTTTTCACCCAAATCAATTCTGATGCAGCCCCGCAAATATACTAGGCAGAAAGCAGATCATGTTCCCCTCATGTGGGGAAGTGTGAGCCCTTTTGCCAGCAATGCAGATAAGGACAAGTAGTTGGAATGGGTGCAATCTTCCTGCGTGATAAGATAGTGATGTATTTTAGTCAGGTTCCTTGTTGCAGTTATTTGGGTTTTGAAGACCTCAAAACACAATTTTACCTTTACTTTTTACCTTTACAATTCTAGCTTGGTGACAAATCAAAGTTAGAATAACTGCTGCCTTAACTGAAACAATTACATTTGGACTACTAGAATAAAAACAAGCCCCACAGTTAATAACACAGACTAGGATAGCATTGTTAAGAGAGAAAAATCTCATTTTCCCTGGAAATACAGTTGGTATGGCTGCCATCACTTGGTTTGATTGGGTTAATATCCGTAATATGATTACAGACAGGAATAAAACATATGTTACATTTTATTTTGCTTTCTTGAAATGTGAATTAAGACAAAATTTACCTTTCATCGTGAAAAAAAAATATACTGTAGGAGTCAGCAAAGTAACATTTATTTCTGAAAAGCTGTGTTAGCTTTAATCAGCTGAGGACCTAGCTGTATATAGAGATTACCTGTGGGAATATTACCTAGTTGCTTTTCGTGTGCTGAGTACTGTCTTTCTCTCTAGCTGCTCTTCTCTGAGAAAAGCTTTGTATGTAATATTTATTAATACAGTAATTATGTGTATTGTTTAGCTTTTACGCTCTTTCAAGGTAAGATGTGCTCTTTATAACATAAAAATGCGGTAATTGTTCTTAACACTTTGGAATCATTTACCCTACTCAACTTAATTCAACTGTTCATCCTACTTTTTTCTAGCTTGGTATGTAAGCTTAATACAAGGACAACCATACTGGCGGCAACAAACCCCAAAGGCCATTATGACCCTACTGAGTCCGTCTCTGTCAACATAGCTCTTGGCAGTCCCCTGCTGAGCAGATTTGACTTGGTCTTAGTGTTATTAGATACAAAGAATGAGGAGTGGGACCGCATCATTTCATCTTTCATCTTGCAAAATAAAGGTAAGAGTGGTCTTTTTTAAATTTTTTTTTTTTTTTTAATTTCCCCCACCTTTCGGTTTAGTTCTTTGTTTTTCAACCTTTTGCATGAATTGGTGTTCACATGTTTGCTGTGGTAGTTGCCTGGGATGCTGGTTGTCTTTCTTGTAGGAATAAGATAGAGATCACTGATCAATTAATTGAGGTGATCTGTGAACACCATACTGTTACCTTTACTATGTGATCGTGCCATCAGCCCAGCTCAGTAAGTGGGTGCTTTCCATCTTGGCCTTTATATTACTTGATGTGCCGATTGTACACATGATACCATTTTACGTGCTGTGAGTGGGAAACTTAATTCAGACAGAGCAAATCTGAGCTGTGCGTGCCTCAGGACTCATGGAGTGCTTAAATAGTGTGCCAGAGCTGCATGCTCTGGAATGAGAAAAGGCAGTGTGATTTGATTTTAACCAGCCCTTTCTTCATCTGCTTTAGGAGCATGACTTTGATCCCTTTTAGAGACCAAGTGGTTAGAGGAAATTTCTTCAGCTAGCTTCCTTTGTTTCCTTCCCTTGCCAAAATGTCTCCCTGCAAAAAATGTTCAGAATATGGCAGGATAGTCTTTGGCTTCTATGAAGCAGGTAAAACAGCCAGAGGAGGTGCAGCAGTCACGTGGCACTTTACATTTTACATGGTACTGGAGTGCTTTGTAACAACCGTACCATCTGGTGAGCAGTGAGCCTGACAGCACTTCTGTTGAAATTACTGCAGACTTTGCTGTGGATTGTGTAGGGGAGGAATTGGGTGGTGTGTAATGTTCCACACTGGAATTTAATGAAGTCCTTGAGGACTAATGTGCAGGCACTCCAATACGCCCCAGAAATACAGTAAGGTGTCTTTTATATTCACCCACCTAATTAACAGTAATTCTTAGGAAAGAGCTTCATGTCTGTTATATGTTTACTGACTAGGCAGTTGTTACGCAGGTTGCCCTAGCAAATCAGAAAAGCTCTGGAGCATGGAAAAGATGAAAACCTACTTCTGCCTTATAAAAAGGATACAGCCAAAATTGTCTGATGAGAGCAACCTGATCCTTGTACGCTATTATCAAATGCAGCGGCAGAGTGACTGCAGGAACGCTGCCCGAACTACCATTCGCTTGTTGGAGAGTTTGATACGCCTTGCTGAAGGTAAGGCTGGGACAATTTTATTTTTAGGTTACCAATTAACGTTTATAAAATGAATAGATTGGAAGTTTAATTATAGCCAGTGAGCAGAGTAGCAGCTTTTCTATAGAGATACAGATAGATAAACCATGTATTACTTTACAACCTAAAGAGATTTGGAGTTGGAGATTTTGAATGTAGGGAAGAGTGTTGTATTTGGATGATCAAAATCAGTTTTAGTTTTGTCATTCTCACAGCCATAATAAAAACTAAAGCCCCTGGAAGAAATTAGATTTGAGAGAAAAGCCTCCAAATATATGCATCTTTATGAAAAGCAAATCTCAGGGTTTTACTTAATTTGAGTCCTGGGTTGCCATTCTACTCAGCCTGAGGAAAGGTGTCAACTATTTGATACTGTCCTAAAATTAATGGAGCGTGAACACATTTTTGTTTCCTTTAATATCAATAATCAAGTCTGTATTTTGCAATAGGGGCTACGACATTTCCAGCTGTAAATTCAAGTTATTTACAAGGACAAAACCAGAGGAAGCAGAGGTCTCTATCTTAACAAGATTTTGTTTTCTAAAATGTCATATCGAGTATTTTCAAGGTGAATTTAAAAGAATGTACTGTGTTTTTGTATAAAGAATCATAAATGATCTTCATGCTCTTATATGCCAGTCAGCAGTGTAGTACTTTCTGCATCAGATGTTTAGACTTTGATCTCCGTTGTTGAAGGACATTCTTAACAATTAAGATTCACGTGTTATTTATGTGTTTTAAGGTTTCTTCCATTCTTATGCGCCACATATTTGGGACTTGTAGAAACACTTTGTTCTTTCAAAGTATTATATGGACAGTATTAATTAAACTTTCGCACGCAGAATAAGAACTATGTTTCCACGGCCAATTAGGATAGCTTCATGTAGAAAATTACTTGCATTTGCATTATATCCACTTACAAAAGTCAATTTTGTTTTGCTGTCTTATGAAAGGAAAGCAAGAAAAAATAAAGCTATGTAGAGAAAAGCGTGTTTTAGAACAGTTAGAAGAAATCACATCTTTTCTGACCTATGATGAATTATATCACATTCTTCGTTGTTTTATCTAGCACTTTACATTAACTACAGCATTTTGAGCATTGTTATTCACTATCCTGTTACTGTAATCCAGAAATCACATTACATTCTTTATTTGTAAAACCAAGTCTTCTAATTCCTATTGAAAATGACACTGAAATCAAAAGGACCATATTAACGTTTAAGTTAGTTCCATACACAAGTGTTTGAAGAGCTAAAGAAATCTGAAGAAGTATCATCTCCCTTGTAGTACAAAAATTTGCTTTTTAACTTGTAACTTTCTTTCACTTATGCTCACTTTCAGTGTCCATTTATTTTTGCTAGCTCATGCCCGCTTGATGTTTAGGGATACTGTAACTTTGGAAGATGCTGTAACTGTGGTGTCAGTGATGGAATCTTCTATGCAGGTAAGATTTCTTGCAGACATTGCAATTGCTGTAATACCGCATTAACGGATTTATCATGTAGATATGTGCCAACTCCTTTAATCTCTTTGGAGAAGATTTCATGGTATTGTGGAAAATAGATCATCACAGACCTTGACAATTAATTCTTAGTTCATCTTGATGATGAAAATCCTTAAACACAGGTTATAACGGAAACTCTGGATTGGTCATAAAGGAATAACATTTCTTAATAGACTTTGCAGTCTAAGTGGAGTTTGTTATCTTATTAACTCTTAATAATCTACATTTTAAAGACCTTTTGAACCAGAAATTGTGATTATATCGCTATGTTTAATAGTGTCTGATGAATTTTTCTTCCGTGTCATTACCTTGTCACTCATCAGCTAGGTGTGAGAGAACCAATCAATTATTTTTGAGAAGCTTTCAAATAGTTGCCGAGATCAGCACTTTGTGTTGCCAGTAGAGCATTTTGAAACATGCTGTTGGGGATACTGAAACTCACAGAACTTTCAGGAGAATAATTTTACTTGGTGAAACCCTAGAAGTTCAATACCTTGGTTGCCATACACTGAAAATCGTGTTTTCTAGTTATCACGTGGGTTTGTGTAATGTTTCTAAGTAAAAAAAAAAAAAAAAAAGTAAAAACAGGCGTTGAAAAAACATGGAAGGCTACATTATAGTTTACTTCAGCATCATTAGGACATTGAATGTAAAGAAAAGAGGCAGATTTAGGGCAGAAAAAAGGAATGTGAATCTGGTAGAGGCTTTTTAAAATGGAAATGTGGAAAATATTTTTTACTTCTAAAATATATTTAAAATAGATAGTATTACTTTAGATAGAGAATTTTAAAGAGAAATAAAACTTAATGCTTTGGAGCAGGAAAAAAAAAGTTATAATAAGTAGATTACCCAGAGTTTTTCACACAGGGCTGTTTTGCGCTTCTGAATTATTTGGTTTGGGCTCTGTCAGAGAAAGTGAATGCCACTGCACAAATCACTGGTCTGGTCCAAACTGGCGTCCTATATTTCTGTATAGATTGATATGCATAGGTCAAAATTAAAGCAATTTTGTACAGTATCCATTAGCTCAAAGGATGTTGAAGACTTTTGCAGGAGTGGGTATGGACCTTTTTTTGAAATAAAGTGCATCCAGATAGATGTACAAAGTCACATATGGCAGGTGGGCACTCGTGATCTCCCTTTCTCTTTCAATGAACGTTGACAGATTATTTGCAGTTTGTGCCACAAATAATCTACTGTGCGGTGTTGCACATGGAATTTGTCTTTAAAAAAATACTACAAGGTCTGACCTTACTAACTAGCTGCAGTTCATCTTGCACTCTTTTGAAGAGCTCAGCTTTTCAATGACAGTACTGCATCTGAGTCAAAATGATCTGTAATGATATTTCAAACTGAAAGAGCAGAAGGTACTGTGTGTTTGTTAACTGTAATTAAAACTGTAATTACCTAGGTTGGAATTTGATGGGACACTGGTTTTGCATCAGTATGATTTTGGGGTATAAGAAACCTGAAATACTCAGAATTTTTTTCATAACAGATCAAAATGTGGAGACTAATGAATGTATATTGTCATCTGTATATCTATACATCATCAACACCAAGAAATGTAGAAGTATTATTTTAACAGTGGGTCCCTTTGTCACATTTCTCCATCCCTTGAGGGCTGCAGTTTGCATAACAAGCATATATCTAATCAGTGCCAGTGAGAAGTTTGCCTGAATTGTGAATGTGTAAGACTACCTGGGAGCAGTTTGTGTGCTCATCACGTTTGCTCCATTCATGGATTTTTAGGAGGAAGCAGGCAAATGTGTTTGTTTTTGCTAAGAACTGGCGAACTTGAGATCTGCTATTTAAGGCCAAATTTTACTTGCCATCCGGAAATTATAAATGAATCACTGAAATTCCTTTTGAAGGAAGTGATTTATCTGATTTATTAAAAACTAAGTAGAAGCAACATGCAGATGTTTATTTTCAGAAAGTGGTTCCTTATCTAGAAAATAAAATTATTTTTATGTGTAGATACATCCTGTTTCCTGCCTAATTGTAGAATGCGGTTGGAAATGCAGAGAAGCACCAGCGTCATACTTGGAAGGACTGGCTGCCACCTTTCAGTTCAGCTTTCAGCTTAGCAAACTTTATCTTAAACGTTGTCTTTCCAACTTCTACAAAAAAAACATATTCTTACCAGTGTAAAATCAAAGTTCACAGTTCTCGGGGAAGTATTTGGATATTTCATGTGAGCCTACCTGGGGAGGAGTACTATCCTGTTTTCATCGCTAGCCCAGTTCATTGAGGGTTTTTTGTTTGTTGTTGCCTCTAATTTACCTTTGTTTTTCTCAGGGAGAAGAAGATCAGGGGGAGCAAGACATAGTTGTACCCAATGGGCATGTGCTTTGAAATACATAATCATATGTTCCTTTTTTTTTTTCATTGAATTGTTATATCACAGGTTGACAATACTCAAGCCAAAAGCAACTACCCCTTGTCAATATTCGGCTCAGTATTTTATTGTTTACTGTTCAAATGTTGTTCTAAATATAGAATTCTAATTCTTTTCATGTGCTTTTCTGTGGAATTCATTTCCAGTGTATTTTAGTATTTCAGAAATAGTAATTTATATTCATGCAGTCACTGTAAAGTGACAGGATGGTACTGCTCCTGTTCTGTAATCTAGAGCTGACGTATGCAAGATGCAGAAGAAATTATCCACAGAAGCGTGTCCCATGAAAAATGGTGTGGGCTTGGTTTCATAGCAGTAGCACTCTTGAGTGTTTGAGCGCCTTCTCTCCTGACAGCAGTTTCCTTCTGTGCACGCACCGCATCGAGCTCCCAATTAGGAGTTTATTGCCTTTCAAAACCTCTGCTTAGTTGTCTCACTCAGACTCATAAGAACTGGAACTTAGCACAGAGATAGAATCTCATTTCCCTCAGTAGCTTTTAGCTGTCCTAACCTGCAGACCAAGCTTTCCTTTCTACAGCCCCTGCCTCATTATATTCTTTTCCAATTCCTGACACAAATAAGGCAAAACTCACAATAAAACAGATTTATGAAACAAATAAGTGTCGTACAAAAATCTTTTTCATAACTGCTTTTATGTGGAGCAAATTTGTCACGTACCTGAATGATCTGTGAAAAAAAAACAAGCGATAACTTCAGTAGAATGCATTAATGTTACGACAGCCAGCCTTAGTTTTAATATTGCATGGCTTTAGAGGGCTTTAATTAGCCATGTGAGTGAAGTTGCTTCAGTGTGAGTGTTTTTTAAATGAACTTTTAAAATTACAAATTGGACAAAAACAGAAATTGTCACAATCAGCATCACATGAACCACATTTTCAGTAGGGACAGCCTATAGACTCAGTCTCCATGTCTGGAGGCTGCCTTTATTGAAAACTTGTGGGCCATGTGGTGTCGTGGGTAGCAGTTTCTGCTTTTAGAGACTGTCCACTTTTGTTATTGCTTTCCTGGTGTTTGAAAAGCATGTTGTTGATTAGTTGGATTGCCCTTTGTAGATTAGACAGGAGTGGTAAATGCTAGCTAATCTGCGGCAAAATAGAGGTGTGGGGCTTTTGTGGTTTTGTTTGCTTTTGTCTTTTTCTAAAGAGCTGTAGGAGAATATTTTGTGTGGAACAAGTCACTTTGTGCAGATGCTCTGTTCCAAACCAAAGCTACTTCATTTCTCACAAGATTAAAAGTGTAGAATTAATCCTACATAGTTACATCTATTTGGAAATATTTTTGCAGTTTGATTTCTCTCATGTTGACAAGGCTTAATACCCAGGTCTTTTCATTTAAATAAATAGGAAAAGTTAGTGAAAAAAATTAGCAGTCAGAACATCTATTATGAAAGTTGCTCACACAAGCAGAATTTTTACAAGGTATTCAGAAGCCTACTTTTAATTCCTAATGTCTGTTTCTAGTAATGATGTTCTCAAGACTTAGATGGACGATCTATTTTTGTATAAAGCAAATAAAATCAACACTCAGGAAGAGTAAATGGCAAGCTTGAGCATAAAATTGCTCTATTTGTATGAGCATCCTTGCCTGTGTGAGCAGACCTAAAAGGATTATTTGTGTCACTAGAGTTCTTCAGTAACCACCTTAAGCTTTAAAATATCTGAGGGAGAATTTTTGTATTAAATGGTCTCTGCTGCTTAAATCTGATACTAAATAATAAAGATAACTTCCTTTTTTAAAATCTCTTCTGGTGCCATAGGGAGGTGCACTTCTTGGAGCCATCAATGCATTGCACACCTCATTCCCAGAAAACCCAATGGCTCAGTACCGAACACAGTGTGAACTCATATTGGAGCGACTGGAGCTGCACGATCTTCTGCACAAGGAGCTACAAAGACTTGACAGGTATTTGCAGAGTAACAAAATAATTCAACAGAGAAAAAGAATTGTTTGACAGTAATTGCTATGGAGGTCTAAAAATAGAATCTGACCTTGGGAAAGGACTTGCTCTGTAGAGGACATGAATAAACGTTGTATTAAAGTAGCACTCTGAGATCATCACAAGATCGTTTCTCTCTCTGGGTTATGGAATGCAACCATAATTTTATCATCTCAGTTGGTTCCCAACATGTGTCTCAATTCTATACTCAGATAAATTTCAACTGAATTTACTAGGGTACAAGATTCTGTATCTGAGCATGTGATTGTATAAAATGTTTTGTTACTTGCTTGGTAAAAAAACAGCAGATCTGCTTTGTATTTTTTTATGCCATCTTTTGTGTTGAGCTTGTCATGATTCATGCTTTTCTTTTAATGAAAAATAGAATTCTGAATCAAAGTTCTGTTCTCTTGGGGGGATTTTTTTTATTTTTTTTTTACACACAGATGTTCAGTTTTTTCTCCAGTTTTTAATTCACTGTAATAGCCCATGGAAAGTCTATTCGCTGTTACTAATAGAGAACCTTAAACTCACTGTGGCTGAGAGGAAAACACTGTGGTTGGTGGGAAATAAATAGAAAATAAATACAAAAACTAACATTTGTTTCCTGAAATGAGATTAGGCTTTAAAGAAACTTGTACTTTCTTGCTGTTAAGTGAATATAAATAATTAGTATTATTAAAGCTAGGGGAATAAGAACAGGTGGGAAAACACATTTTTTCCTTCAAATGTTTTTCAGACTTTGTTTTGTAATTTATAGTAAGGACATCTTAAACACAGAGGCAATAAAAGCAGATAAGAGTGGGGTATCTCCAACAGGCAGAAAAAAGTTCATTTTAAGAAACAAGTGTTCATAAAGGATTACTGAAATACAGTGTGGGATGGAAGATCAGGTACAAAAACAAGATTGGGTCTGCAGTTGACCTTTCTAGCTACGGACATCTGTTACCTACTTCTCAGGCTCCCTAACGAAAGGCATTTCCCCTTGCTGTTGGGTAGTCTGTTCCATTATTGCTCCATCCTAATATTCATAAAAGTTTTCTCCATATCTCACTGAATCCCTTCTACTCCAAATTAAGATGATTTCTTCTTCCACCCTCTTAAGCAGCTTAGAGAATACTTAATGAATGTCCTCTCTAAAACATTCCATTCTGTATTAGAAGACTTGTCCCATGCATTTCCCCTAAACCATATTTTGATAAAACAAGCATGTATCTTCCAACACATCTTGATGAATCAGATCATTTCTGTAACTTTTAATCAAAATCTTAAGTGTGTTCTATCAGAATAGGTCTATTAGTCAATAATTGAAAGAATGATTTTTAAAAATATGTGTCAGTATAGCATTTTCTCTCAAATATAGTGTTTTCTCTCATATAGTAGAACTCTAAATTCTGCCACTTAATGCAGAAGGTACTGAGAGATCAAGATGAGCTCAAACTGCAACACCAGCTTCTGGAGAGCTATACATGGAACTGAATTATTCAGTTACTTGGACAACATTATTTGTAGCTTTCATACAATACTAAACATTGCTAGGACCATAAAGGAAGAAAACTTGAAAAATAACTGACTACTGCTTCATGTTTTTTTCATTCTACAGGTTACAAAAAGCAAATTCTTGCCAGCTACAGCCTGAAGAGACAGGTTTCAGTACTACTGCAGGATGCTTGAACAAAAACACATTTGAGTCAGAGCAAAAGTCTCAGTCAGAACCTTCAGATCAACAGAAGGTTAACTCCTATCCACAGCCTTCTTTGCCCAAGAGCAATTGTGAAGGGGAAAAACACCCAGAAACCGAATGCAGCCCAACATCTGGTAATAACATGGGTACAAAACACTTGATTAAACATAGTAAGAGAGGTGACAGTGGCAGCCTGGGATGGTTTGACAGCCTGGAAGACAGAAACACTGATGCTGAAGAAACTTTTTGGAAGACATCTCCAGTGCCCAAGATATCTCCAGATAATGTGGCTTCAAAAATCACGTCTAAATCCTCCTATTCAGAAGAAGGAAGTTCTTCAATCCCAAGGAAGGAAAATGGAATGAGAAGGTCGCTAACAACTGGTACTCTGCGTGCTCCTTTGGAGCAAGACAAAGTTTCTGAGATAAGTAACAAAAGGACTGAGGAACATGAATGTTTTTCTTCAGAAGCAAACATTCAAGACCTAGCATCGCCAAGTGCCAGTGTGCAGGATTCAGTTATTACACAACGGGTTTCTAAAAGCCTGCAAAGGCTGCACACAGAGAAATCACATGGATTCTTTACAAGTACACAGAACTCTGAAGCAAAGGCCCTTCTCTCAGCATTACCTGCATCTGGACTGCTGGATCTTTCAAGTGATACAGACTCAGTGGTAGGAGACGAAAATAATAGTGCACCTGCAGCTGCAAAACATGCAGTAATGTCCATGAGAAAACGAAGTAAAGGTCAAGCAGAGAAGGAAGTAAAGGCAGTAAGTTCACATGAGCCGGAAATTACTGACCGTGAAAGTCCTCCAGCAGCTAAACTAGCTAAATTTTCTTTTAGACCGAGGACAAAACTTGATCATTCTTCTGAGAAGAAAAATGAGGAATTTTCCCTTTTTCCGAGTGAAAATACTGTGAAGCCTGGAGAGCAACTCCAGGGAGAGCAGCTGCAAAAAGATTGCTGCCCCCCTGAGAAACGCAATATGGCACTGACTCGCTTAGGAAAAAAGAGTTTGGAAAAGCAATCCATTGGTAATAAAGGGAATGAAGAGCAGCTGAGTCAGGCCTTAGGGAAAGAGATTGGAGGAAATGCACTGAAACGTTCTGATGTCACTTTTGATGTTGTGTCACCTCCACTCACTGAAAAGGGAAGGGAGGGAGAGGAGAAGCTTGGTGGCCCAAGCGCAGCGAGGGTGTGCTCCAGCACATTAGAAAACCTTTCCAGGTTCTGCTTTGCGTCACGTCTTGACTCAAAATCAGAAACTCCACCAACTGTCAAGACTGATAGTAACAACAAGGAAAGCTGTAGCCCATTGCTGAAGGTGCATGTGAGCAATCCTAACAGAAGGAAGAGTTTTGCATTGGGAAATGCAAGTAAAGACAGTGTGGTCACCCGAAAATCTCTTTTCTCAATAGCAGAGCTGGATGATGCTACATTAGATTTTGATTGGGATGAAGAGGTTAGGAAAAATCCAAGTTTGTAACATGTATGTTCTCCAGATTACTTAACACCTAGCTTTTCTGAATCTCTGTCCTCCTGTTAATTGTATCAACAGTATCCATAGGTTACAAAGGATTTAAAAATAGTCGTTCTGGATGTCTGTTGGTAACAGTGAACATACTTTAAGGGCTGTATACTTCACACCAGATAAAGACTGCATATGCTACAGGCCTTATGTGGCTTTTCATTTTCTAAATTCTTCCCAAGAATGCTAATGTCAGTTGACTGTTCCGATTGATCTGATGTAACCCAAAGACTCATACGTTTATGTTCATATATCCAGAGTACAGCGACATTTGCAGAAGGGCAGGTTTAATTGACTGTTGTCTTTTATTTAATGTAACAGTTGGAGCTATGTGTGATACAGGTCGTCCTCCTGAATGACCATGCCACTTCGGAAGAATGATGATGCTAAAGTTATGTCATTATGTTTTGTTTCCCTGTATATGTTTGTTTTCAGCATAGCTAGCAATATTGTGATTTATCATCATGCTGTAGTGAGTATTCCCATATTATCAGTATCATGATAGCTTTGCTACATGTCTGGCTACTGTGCTCCTTATCACACTGCTGACGTTGAAGACGTGTACCTAGGGCTTTTTATTTGTGATTCTGGATTTATTATTATTATTTTATTTCAGTTTTAAATACGCTGGTTCAGGTGTTTGTGTTCTACGTCATTGTATCAAAACCCAATTCTGTAATAAACAGAGAGTTCTTCATGGCAGAGAGAACAAATTTCAGGTAATTGGGACTCCAGTAATCAGAGTAAGTTTAATGCAGGCATTAAGCCCTGGCATATAAGCTACACTTCAGACCTAACTTCGTGGTGAACAGCTACCCTAGCGTAGCTTGATTCTGCCTCAGATAATGTTTAATTGACTATTTAAATTATGCTTAGTGTTATACTACATCTGATACACAGTTTATCTTCTGCATCCTATGTCATTCATTTGTCTGATGGGACATTAATCTACTAGTGTATTACATGATTACAGGGAGAGGCAAGCCTTAAACTTCCTTCACTGACTTGTCAGGTATGTTTCTTCTGTGTTTGAATTCTCCACAGGATATTCTTGTTATTACTTACAAGTTAAACAGAAAGTGAAATGGTTGCTTATGGCACAGTAAATCCTTTGAGAGGCTTGCTAGCACAAAGAAGGTCTCCTTTTTCTTGATTTGTTTAAAATTAGGAGTAGCTCCCTTGAAACTAGGTGAATTAAAATAGTGTAAAATTTCAGGAAATGAGGGGGAGTTATAAGGCCTAAGTATTTCAGTGTGGTGCAGTGAAATCATGAAAACAGTAATTACAGTAGGTGACTTACTGCTAGGAGTTTGGGAAAATGACATTATTGTCCATACTGATTGAGTGGTAGTACTCTGCTGGAATACTTTATCCACCTCTCCCAGAGTGTGGAGCCACCTAGTCCTGCTCCTTCCCTCAGAGGCAGGGTGAGGGTGGTCTGCGCTCATGGCTGTATTGCCTCTGAAAACAAAATGTTTCCTACAGAATGCTGTGTCTACACTGAGGCCTGATCAAGAATCCAGGGTCAGAAATCCTGGAGCTATTAACTTTAATGACAGTTTTCTCATCTAGTATAATTTGATACATAAAATTATATTAAGAGTTGCTCCAAAGAACTGCATGCATGCTTTTGTGGGAGGCTGGTTGTCTTTCTTCTCTCTGTCCGTTGGAAATCAGAACCCTGTTGAAATCAGCAGAATCAAAATGGCACAAAATTGCACCTATGGTCAAGGTTAGAATTTTCTTCATGTTCTTCACGCTCATGTTCTGTTTGAGAAGGTTCTGATTTTTATAGTCTAATATCAAATTTGTTGCACTGTAAAATCTGCCTGAGGGCCAGGATAGCTACATAGAGAATTAGGGTAGCTGTGTTTTTGTAGAAACAGAGATGCTTTGCAGTGCAGACAGCTACCTTCCTTACTAATGAAACACCTTGTGTTCTAGAGGTAGAGAAAGCAAGAAGGTAGTACTGGTTCACGCCCATTCTTGCTGAGGATATGTGAGAACCTAAGACCTCCCACATTTTAGCAGCCTTCAGTAGGTTAAAAGTCAATGCCTTTGAGCATATCAGAACAAATCTGATAATGCCCAAGACAGTTCCAGGTCAGTTAAGACATTTTAATCGTCTCCAAAGTTAGGCAGCCCCGGAAAGAGCGTGACTGAGCCATTATCTACCATTTAGGTATGTTTTAGGTATCTAAATCCAAACATACTGCAAAATTTAGGCGTACTGAATCCTATCGTTCTTTGCAGTATTTTAATGGTTACTCATTTCTACTTTATTAAATCAGCAAAGTGAGAATTGTCTCTTGAAGTAATCAGTGTATTACTTTATAAAATGGAACTGTTTCTTTATTGAGCAAAGGTTTTGAGATCTGAGAGGTTTGCTTCTACCTTAGTGTGACATGAGGAATTGGAAAAGCAAGCCAAAATGAGTCAAGAAAGGGTAGTGCAAACTCCAGTGGCTCTGAGGTCACTGCTTTTTAATTGAACTCTGCTTTCCAGTTAGAAGCAAAGAGGAGGCGCAGGGATGTTCTAGTCAGCTTTCAGGAAGGTCCGCCTTGTCTCTCTCAGCAGTTATTTCCAGACCTCTGCTGGGGTCTTTACCTGGCTTTCCCATATCTTTTTTTTTTTTTTTAATCTTTTTAATGATGCTTTTAATTCAACTTCACTCTATTTTCGCTTATTGATCGCTTCACTTGCGTTATGTATAGCATGCTGAGACTCTTCTGCAATCTAGTGTTTTGTCACCCAGCTATTGTAGGCATCACTGAAAAGGCATTGCCTAAGGCAAACAGTGCAGTCCACAGATGTTTATGTGAAAGCAGTACAAGAGAAAGCATCTGTTTTTCAATCCAATTTCCTTATAATGATTTTGATTTCTCTAACTTAAACTGTTACACTTAATGACTGGTTTCAATCCTTCAGTATTACCTAAAGTTCCTTCTGCAGGCGGCAGGGTATGTGAGTATTTAACATTCGGGATCTTACAGCACTTATAAGTACAAAGCTGTGGTTTGTGACCAGCCTGGTTTTGCTGGAGGTGGTTGGTAATGCTGTACCAGACACAGCCAGTGACTGCTGCTACTTCTGTTCTCCCTCCCTGGACACTTGCCACTTGTGAGCTGCCTCCTCACCTCACCCCCTTCCTTCCAGGCCCTCGCTGCCTTGTTTTTCTGCAGCTCAGGTCTGCTGTCACTGCCTGGTCCAGCAATGCCAGTGGAGTCCTCCTTTGTACTCCCGTGGGAATTATTACCCATGTTATTTAAAGCAATTCTGGGGCTGATACTCAGTTCTTAAGCTCACAAAACAACCAGTAATAGGAATCACTTGCCATGTAAACATCTTTAAAAACAGCCTTGAATTCCTTCCCAGCATCATGAAAATACTAGATATGGCACAAAAAGTGTGGCAGAAGACAAACAAAAAAGATTGTATGTGCCATTGTGTATCAGCTACTCTGCTAACACATTCTTGTGCTGCCAGCTAGTTTTATTCCTGTTTATGTGCTGCTGTTAGTTCTAAGTAACTAGTAAGCAGAAAAAAAACACCCAACCTGGCTGAATTTGCTTGTTGCTCATGTTGAACTCAGGACAGTTGTTTGAGTGTCATGATTGTCGTCAGATGTCTACATTACTGTGTTAAATATCATAATGTGATGTGCACCAGAATTATACAGTGAAGTGAACTAAAGCCAAAGGCAAGGCAAAGTCATCGTAAGGAGAACTGAAACTTCTAATTAATGGGTTCAACTTGAACAGATCTCCCAAGTGAACACATACAGCATCACAGAGGGAATGTATTCATTGATGGGAAGATGAGGTAAACGGGGTATTAAGTGTTCAGTATTTCACATGAATGAGGCAATAGCTTCATTAATAATGAACGCTAAGTGTGTCATCTCCCTCTGATATCCGATATTCCCTGGCTTATCAATGCTTTCCTTCCTGCTAGGCAGAAGAATGTTAATAGTTGCAAGGACTAACATTGTCCTTTACCAAGTAAAGAGCATGACTATTTTAGAAAAAAATGTGTATAATTACAACTGCAAACAATTATTCACAGAATAAATACAGTAATATATGCATAATCATGTAAATATTATTATACAGATAAAATATATTTCCACAGTGCAGCTTAGGAGGAGTTAACTTTTGGAGCAGTCCAATTTCAATCAGCAACATTTCTTGATTCCAACTCAATAGTCACGAGAGAGCTACAACAGGATTAAGTGAAAAGGGAAGTCAAGATGTGTTTGAAGAAGTCCCCAACAGGAAAGCTCCTACAGCAAATCTATGTGACTGTAACTGCTCAGAAGGAGTTTGTCACATTCTGAATATCAGCAACCAGGTCCCACATCAGCCCATTGCCACTGTCGGCATAGTAACTCCACACTTAGCAACAACTGAAAGCATGGGGTCAAGAGCAGTGCAAGCTGCAAGTTTCCTGGTATAGTTGTCTTCCACATTCAGTGGCATTCATGTATTACACATCTTTCCTGCCAGACATTAGGCAAGTGTCCCACTTATTTCCAGAAGTGCCATTTGCCTTTTCCCATCTCTATTCACAATCCTTCAGTCTTGAGGCACCTACTTCCACAAGCCATTGCTCATCTGTCAAAACAAAACCACACAGGATAGAAGCAACATCTTCAGCATGAGAGGGATGAGTCAGCTCCTGAAACAGCTGCACCTGTGGTTCTGGTTCTAGCCTAGCTTGGTGCTCCGGAGGTAAGGATCTAGCCCAGGGATAAAAGCAGCTTCACACCTCTTGTATACTAGAAGGATGGTAGCTTTAGTCCTCTCATGTGGAGGTGTGAATGATGTCCAGGCACTGGAGTGATGTTTTAAGAGATTCTTTCAGGGCGTAGATTGACCTCAGCTGCTAGGAGGGCCATGCCCCACTAACAGCTCCAAAATTCAACGGGGAGAGCATCCAGTGGTGGGAGGGGCTAGAGTAATAAGTACTCACACATTAGTGTGAGCACTGGGTGATGTGCTTCAGCAGCGCTGGTGGATCTGGCTCAGCATTGCCCTGCCCAGATCAGCTGTGTATGGGTGCATTGCACTATGGATCACAGTGGTACAGCATCGCTGCCACTCCTTTCTCAAATTGTAAGTGCTGTATTAATGCAAGCAGTCTCTGCTTTCATTCAGAGCAATGCCTACAGATAACAATGCTAACGGGAAAACTCAGAAATATTAAACAGGAAGGCTGAAAACTAGAAGGTAGAGAAAATGTTTTTAAGAAATGTTTTGCACCAGAGGAAATACTGAGTCATCTAGTCTACTTTATTAGCCAAGGGTAGGAGAAACTACGCCTAAACTTTGGCAAATTAACATTTTTAAGAGTAAAAAATAATTTGTATGGTGTCTGGCTTACGATTTCTGAGTATTTGTGGTTGACAATTCTACTCTATACCTAGCAATTAATGTCACTGAAAAGTCTTTTCCTTGTTTAAATAAATAGCAAAGATACGAGCCAAAATCATTTTAAATAAACCACAAAATGTTAGGAAGATTGAAAAGCTTCAAATCACTCCTGGGTCATTGCAGTTTCTGCAAGAATTGTAAAGACCATTTCCAATGAATTTAGCAGAATGACTTCTAGTGACTTTCACTAGGTTTGGCTCAGCAGCACGTGGCTCCAAGCCTCTTATCCAGTTACTAGTACTCAACTAAGTACCTTCTGGGCTTCTGCAAGAAGCCTTTTATTCCAGCAAACTGGAATTAAAAATGCGCCGTTCTCTCAGTGAACACAGAGAAAATAAAAGATATATATATATATATTTTACTATTTTGATGATTTTAAAAAGTGTGAATTACATTGTTCACATGTTGAAAAGTTCCACCTCTAATCACCCCTAAGAGGTGCTATAATCTATTGTGGTTTTACTTGGGATGATATTGTTCTATTAAGTGCTGCCTCGATTTAATCAGTCATTCCTGAAATTTCATGGTGGCTCTCGCATCAGCACTTCATTAGCTTCACTGAGGGGTAGACACCGCTGTTTGAGTTTTTCATAGGCAATTTATCATGTCCGGACTTCATGGTGGTTGGATTTTTTGCAGCTTAACTTGGAAAAAGGTGTGATAGCTACAAGGTAAGGTAGAAAAGTTCCAGTGTCTATATACAGATGCCCCTAATCTATTCAGAAGACATTTGAGCAGCACGACATTTCATATTTTAAAGTCAAAGCAATTTGTAAATTAATTATGAAACAGTTGAAGCTGAAAACTTTAAGTTTTGCAGGGTTGAATGGTTTCTCTTTGAAGGTTGTGTAGATGAAATGAAACTCTAACAATACGTTGGACGTGCACTGTTTTCTATGTCTGACTGTATTCTCTCTCATTTGTTTGGTTACTGTTTAGCTCTCACGCCTGAAATCCCAGTGTGCCTGCATGGTGTGGTGTGTTGAGCCTGGCTACAGCTTAGGACAGCGAACTGATTTCTGTAATGCCATTTGCATACATGGAAATAGAAGGAAAATATTCTGAGTGAAAATGAGGGAAGTTCTAGACCATGTAATGCTTACGCAGGATGTATGAAGAATGAGTATAAAGACCTATTCCTAGTTTCTTAGTGTTGTGTGCTTGTGCTATTTTGCACAGCGTTTTCACAGTGCCTTCTTCACGTATACTTTGTTTATACTGAGTACAGCAGAGCAGCGCATGTTAGAGTACTGATATTAGTGGATATCACTGATCGATGGAAGCATGGGGCAATAGGGTCATGTGTTTCTAGTGAACATTCCTCTGCATGCACTATGAATTTGCAAGTCCAGTAAACTAGGCTTAGCAGAAGCCTTTTCTCCCCTTTTTAAGAGAATTTCAGGTGTTTTTTTTTCCAGTGTAATATCAGTTATCACAGCTAAATGCTCTCATAAGCCATGTATTAGTATTTCTCCTTTTTAATACGGTACATGAAATAGTTGTTTAAGTGATAATCAGCAGGTGGGGAGAAGGGAAAGCACTTTGGAGTGAAAGTTGATGCAGAACCAGCAGAGGGAGCTCCAAAGTCTGAATTCTTTGCCTAGTGCGGTGTCTTTGGGAGGCGGCTATTATTAAGTACTCGGTCGCCGAACACCTCGGCTGTCTGCGCTGCTTCTCTCCTGGCCCCAGGAGTACCCCAGTTTGGGTAGGAGTACTTTTCTGACATGCTCATCATATAACTTAAAAGGTCATTGTAATACTACTGGTTACTTAATAACTAATCCTGGTATTATTGTAAGATCTTCTACTTAGAAAATAATATTCTAAGCTTTTCATATTATATTTTACATCTGCACTGTTGCCCTTATTACCTACATCCATTGCACTTAACACAGAAGCCACAAGGAAGAGTCAGAATGCGACATTAAATGGTCTTTTTCAAACTAAGACGTACAGTATCTCAATAAGGTGCCTTCACTTGAGTCAACACATGCTCTATTAATTTTAGAATTAGTTCTGATATGATTAGGCTGCATCTCAACTACTGTGTTCAGCTTTGGGCCCTTCACTGCCAGGAGGATGCTGAGTTGCTCAAGCACGTGCAGAGAAGAGCAATGAAGCTGGTGAAGGCACTGAAAAATCCGTGTTAGGAGGAGTGAATGAGGGGATGGGGGTTGTTTAGTCCAGAGAAGAGGCTGAGGGGTGACCTTATCATGCTCTGCAATTGCCTGAGGGGGGGTTGCAGCAAGAAGGGTGTTGGTCTCTTTTCTCAGGTGACCGATGATAGGACACAAGGAAACAGCCTCAAGATGTGGACATGGCACTAAGGGTCATTGCTTGATGATTGGATGCTGTGGGTCAGGTTGACGGTTGGACTTGGTGGTCTTAAGGTTCTTTTCCAACCTGGATGGTTCTATGAGTCTCTGATTCTGTGATAGGTGCTAGAACATGTGAAGGGACACAAAACTTGGAGGCAGCTATGGAGTGCTTTCCTCATGAGCAGGTCAGCTTTGAACAAATGTAACATGTCTCAGAGTCCTCCCTGGCGTGGACTCAGACTCCGACCCTTTTGGCATTGCACTGTCCTCAGCTCAGGGGAAGAATTTGTCCTGGCAAGAAGAAACGTTTCTGGAGATCATTGTCAAAATCCCAGACTGAAAACCACAACATAGTTGTGGAATGAGCCTGTTGGGGTCCTTCCAGATCACTTCACTGAAAGTAGTCATGGACTGCTTCTGCTTTTAATTCTTTCTTTTAGGTAAAAAGGAGCTGCAGGGAAGTTAGCACAGTGTATAATCAGGGACAGCTGCACAAATGCAAGATTATTGTCAGCAGTGTCCAAGCCAGGACAGCTTTGTGACCTCTCAACATTTCCTCAATAACATGCTTATGCTTTAGTGTAAGCATTAAGCTGATTGACGTTACCTTGATTGGTAGAAAACCAGGTTTGATCAGAATGCTCCTGAAAACTCTTGCTTCTTCTGTATTGTTGAGAGAGACTCTTTCTGTGAAAAGGAGGAAAATGTTTTATTCTCATTCTCTCTTAGGGGTGGCAATGCACAAATATTTCTAAACTACAAGCAAACAGCTTTGACTAATCCCACACCACCAGTGATCACCAGTAGCTATTAAAAAGACCTTTTGGAGATTTCAGTCTCTTCAGTTTCCCTGATCTTTAGAGTGGCATCGCCAACTCCCCTGCATCATGTGCATTTGCTTCCAACTTAAGACGAAGGTAACACACTTTCCAAAACTGGCCACATTTGCATTTCTTTGCTCCTGCTTTATGGTGAACTGCCCATAGTTCACCAGCTTTGTTCTCATCAGACTCTTTTAAAATTAGATGAATTCTAGAGAACATCTTATCTAGTTTATTAAGAAAGTTCAAGACTTTAATGTAGATGTACAGGTACAGATACAATATTTATTTTCACTCCTAATATGCTACATTTGTATCAGTTAACCTTAAATTAAATGAAAACATTTGCTCAGTGAACCCAAAGGTTCCCAAACTATTGCTGGCCGGACTCTTAGTCCATTCTCGTTTTACCTCTTCATCCAAACTATCACTGTTGGAGCCTCTTAACTGTTGTTTGCCTGCTATAGTCACCTCAAATACAATACAAGAACTATCTGGTTCCTATTACTGCCACAGAACAGCCACCCTCCCTAGGCTGAGTGTTTGTGATGCCAAAATGCTAATTGGGTCAGTGTGTCAGTTTAAATTGTGCAGGAGATGAGCGTTAAATGTTTACTAAATGTAGCTGTCTGTTTTTGGAACTGGAGCATCTGTTTTCTAGGATGGAGCAGGAGCAGAGGCATTAGGCTTTAAATTAATCAAAACCAGTATAGTGAAATACATGCAGAAAATTAAGTGGCAGTCAGACTTACAGTAATTATTACATTATCTGAATTATAAGGCCAAGCCAAAGCTGCAGAAAGAGATAGCTATGGGCTGTGGGAGCACTTCCCAGGTCCTGGGTCTGGGTGCACACCCCAAAGGCACTTTGTCTGTGTCCTGATTAGGCTTTAACATGCACCATCCTTCCTATTAGGCTGTGGGCTTACTTCCGTGGAAAGAATCTGGATGCGCACCCCAGAAGGCAGCACTGCAAGATTCTAGCAGGAATTCATCTGTGAAATCAGGAGAGCAGGTTTGCTGCAGAGCATACCAGGCCCAGAGCCCAGATACATTGGGGACTTTAGGTTTTTAGGTTATCAGTATGTGCACAGGGCACCAGCTCGCCTTTCTTCCCAAAAACAGACAGAAGAAGAGTTATGTGCTCTTTTTGCAAGATAGGGATTAAAGAACTCCCCCACAGAGTGAGATCTTGGTTAATGATATTTGTCCTTAAATTATTCTTATTCTTGTACAAACACTGACACAGCCCTGTAATTTATTGCTTTTGGGAGATGGAAGTTTGACATTCAATAGTGTCATGCTTTCCCAACCTGGTAAGACTGAAGTGTAGTTAGCCCACTGAGATAAAGGTGACTCTAGTAGGAACTTTTTGGCTCATAAAATTGTCATTAACTGGTTCACGAACATCCTGGGATCTGAAAAAGTTTGTGCATTCACTGTTAGCTCAGGTTGCAGAGAGTTCTGGTGGCAAAGCTGGTGTTCTGGGGAGAGGGCTGGGGAGAACAGAGGAGAGCTTGTGGTAAATGCATTAGAAAGGAAAGGTGCATCAAAGCAGCTAAGTTTAGTTTTAAAGCTTGAGAGAATTATATGCTTTTCCTGCATGAAGTGAGTCAATTTATTTTCTGGTATTAAAAACTGTGTATGTGCTTATTTTAGATGCCACTGTGTAGCTTATGCTCACTGAAACAATAAGCACTGGGGATTTGATGTAAAAATACAGCTGGAGTAAAAATAGATGTTTTGCTCTATATTCCCGCAGCTTCTTGGAACTGTATGTTTCTTGAAGCATCAGTGTGAGTGCAAACACTGTCAAAACGAAGAGGACAAGGACTGTCTCTGTTCCATGTAAGTTAATAACCTGCCCAAGGTGAGCTCTATTTTATGTTCTTTCAAAACCTGTTCCAGACTGTGTAGTTGCTCAAGACTTGCAATCAAACAGAAGCTGCTGAAATATCAACAACCACCATCAGCTTTCCAAATGAACTGTTGTCATATACACTGTCACTCTCTCTCTTTATAATGCTTGTTTCTGTTAGTCCGCCTGCTGTCCAAGCAGGCACTCCTTTCTTCCAGGTGTCTGCAAAACAGAAAGGGAACTGGTGGTAAGAAGGAAATCGACTTTAATCGTTTTTAGCTAATATGGCTACCAGGAACGTACCTCTGAGACGTGACAACAACAGTATCTGCCACTGAACTGTGCAATCTCTATTTGCCTCAATTTATCTGATAGGAATTTACATAGTTAACAGCATCAGCAGGACTTGACAGTGAGGCATCCTTCCTGTAACGTAGCAGTTCTGGTGAGAAAGCAGCTCACAAGAATCTCCCTCCTCCCTCAACATTATTAAAAAAAAAAAAAAAGCCAAAAGCAGGATAATACAAAGCCAAAAGTAGGATAATACAGACCCACAAACCAGCTCAGCAGCCTGGAAACAATACCCTGAAGACATGAAGCAATTGTTGGTCAGTAAGGCATTGAACTCCGGGGAGAATAGGTACTGAATAAAAGGAAGAGCTGTCTTTCCTCTTCTGACCCAGTTTATCTGTTCTTCTCTCCCTGTCAGATCTCTCTCTTCTGTAACATGCTGTATTTAATACCCTTGTATGTCACTTGCCTTTTATACTTAAAGAGGGAGAGAGGATGAGAGGATGAAATTCCTAGAATTGATGGATGTTGACCCCTAACCTCAAATGGTGATATTACCATTCTGTTTATCTTCTGTCAAGTAACTGTACACAGGAAATAAATACTAGTTTCTTAACAGCTGTCCTGGAGGCTACATCCCTATTACCATTCTTTTGAACAGAGTAAACTAAATAAAGTTAAATGAATTTATCAGACATGATCTCATTTTGAAAGAACTGATGTCACTAAAAATAACATTCTAAATCCAACAGTCTAATGTAATAATTAAAGTGGAATGTGGTCTGTTTAGAACTGTACTGACTTAAGCCACGCTCTTTATTTGCAGCTGCTGCTGGCACTGGGTTAGCCCTGCTGATATGGACAATATTTACAAGATAGCAGTGAATGATTTTAATGACGAAGATTTATTACATAGAGCTTAAGATTTTCAGCGAAGTATTTAAACCTAACAAAAGGAGAGCTTACACTTATGGGGCTGAAAGATGAAAAGTAACAAGAAGCTGAAAAGCATCAGACGCTTCTTTTGCCTGTTTAGAAAGGTGTTTAAAAGGTGACTTCTAATGTTCCTTTCTGTATAGGCTGATGCTGAGGGGGAGCTCTCAGGAAAAAAAAAAAAATGTTATCAGATGTGGTTTCACTCTTCCTTTGTTCCTACAGAGGTGCCCTTCTTCTCCACAGCCTGTGATGTTGGGCTGTCTCGCATGCTTTTCTCTTCTGCCCCTTATTCCTTCTCAGTGCCCATTCCTCCTCATTTTTCACCTTCTTCAGTGCTGACCTCACAACCTCAATCTCTTATTTTTATAGTGGTTTTTTCACAGGAGTAGCTCAGCTTCCTGAAAGCATGAAAGCACCCCTATACCTCCCCCCCCCCGAAGAATGCTTTTTTACTTTTTGCCTCTTCTACTATGAGTTTACAGCCATTATAGATGAATAGAATGCATACAAATATATGTATATAAATGACTCTACATGCAACTTGTGGGTGCTGGATCTGGAACACATCTTTTTTAAATATCTCTGTGAAGACGTATGTACGCAAGCTTGCCAGTAAGCTGTGCCAAGTATGTTCCACACTCGCCTGGCTGGGCAGTCACTGTACTAAATGGCTGCACTATGAGCAGGACAGCAGATATGCTGGAGAAGCCAAGGGCAGCAGCCTTGACTGTTTGAAAGAGAAAAGCTTGAAAAGTAAAGGAGCAGAGGTGATAAAAAATGACAAAAGACTTGCTTGAAGAAGGCGTTTAAGGTATTTTATGGTCGTTTGTGAAAGAGATTTCCTTCTCCAGTGTGCTTCATCCCATTCTTGGGTAGCTGTTTGATACAGCTCCCTGCCAAGCTGTGACCCATCTGGTCTGCCCCGAGCTCTCTTTGCAACATGTCAGCCTTGTAGGGCACCGTGAGCTAAATCAGGCATTTGGGGCACTACACTTACAGATAAATTACTAGATGCAACTTCACCATAACTGAGTTGGCTCTGCTACACATGTCAGGAGTAATACAATATTTGACAATACTCTTAATGCCTATTTCTGCAGCAGTAGTATTGAGAATGTCCTTTTTCATTTCTTAAACAATAATTTATTGAGTTTGATTTTGTAGAGAGAAAAAAAAATGGAAACAAGGTAAAAAACAAAAGCTGTTCTGTAGATTTGGATTCTCATGTCCAAAAAAAAAAAAAAAAAAAAAAGAGGAAAATTAGCAGAAGCAATCCCACTGGTAGTACAGGCAATCCTCAACCCCCAGCTTGTGATATTTTCCAGTCGTGGAGCAAGCAGTACTGGCTGACGTGCACCCACTCTTCATTAGCAGTGGAAAAATACTCTCTTTATCCCTTGCTATAATGTGTGAAATGTGCGCATTATTACCGAGAATATTGTGGGTTTAATTTCTTCGGTAGATGAATGCAGGGGAAGTAAATGTGTCCAGCAGAGGGAGCTCCAAAATCTCATTTGCTCGGGGAGTGACATGCGGCACGGCTCAGAAATAGAAGATCTCTGGTAGAACGCTGGCTGTGAACAGATAAATCCTTCTGTGATTTTTATTCCCTTCTGTTAGGAATTCCTGTCTTTCACGTCTCACAATCCTCAGTGCTAAAATGACAGCAGAATTATTCCTTGCATAGGAGGTATTTTTAAGTCTATCCTCACACTCTGAAGCAAATTTTATACATTTAAATTAATTTCAACTTAAATTTTAAAGCAGCAGATAGCGTAGCATTTTTTCATATCACTTATTTAAAATAATGCTATTCAGCTTTGCTATAAAAAAAAAAAAAAAGGAATTACTGAAAACAATCTTTGCTCAGCAAATGAGCAAAGATAATTCCTTTTTGTGAAACCTATGTATGTGAATGTCAATATACAGTCTCATGGTCAAATCAGCCAGTCTGAGATGAGGCGGATGGATGGCAAACACTGAGTTTTAAGCCCGCACCTTTTGGATCCATCAAGGAATGGCCCCATTCTACTTCATCTGCTTCATTCTACTTCAAACTACTTTATCTAATCTGAAGTATGAAGGGTAACCTCCATATACCCTTAATTAATAAAGCATCTAGTCAATAAACATGATATAAACATATAAAAATAAATAACAGCTAGTAAGTATGCTTTATTTTAGCTAACTTGGAAAAAAATATGTAATCATTGCCTGCCTCTTGTTCACAGTACTTAAACCTTCGACTCTGCAGAGAAGCAGATCACAGCTTTCACAGACCTAGTGGCAGAAATACTGAGCAAATGGAGTATAGAAAGCAAAGCCATGCTATCTCTCGCTTTTGGCCTCATTTTCCATGTTTAAAATTTCCTGAAGCTCAAAAACCTCAAGAACCTGTAAAAAACCATGCTTGCTGCCCCCATTCTTATAGTAAAGACAGAAAACACATGGTGTTTAACGTCTGGTCATGTCATGCCATTAACATTTCTGGTCTGTTGGGGCTTTTTGTCTTTCTCTGGCTTAATGGAAGAAGAGATGTAATGGGAGCAAGCTTCAGAGGAGTAGCTGCACAGTCCTGTAGCAGCTGCTGCTGTGTGTGGGATGGAGGCCCATCTGAAACACTGTGTGGCATTGCCCTTGATGCACCTCCTTGTTCTGCCAAAGAATTAATGTCATGATGTACTCTTTCCCAACTCAGCAGCCTCCAGATGCAGGAGAGAACACTGTTCATTTTGCAAAAAAGCGAGCGGTAAATGTTTGCTTGCTACTGGCTGCTTGATTTGTGTACATTGCTCAATGGACAGAAGAGAGCTGGGAGCTATTTGTGCTGTTCAGAGCTTCCTGTCACCAACTTCTGGGTATGTTGTGACTGTTTGGGGCTCAAATAATCAGAAATCAGAATCTGGTTCCACAATCTGTTTTGTTCCTCTCTTCCTCTCCTCTTTTTGATCTGCTTCCAGGAGCGTCCTTTGGACTCAGTGATGTTGGCTGGGCACTTTGGATATCTGAAGAGCCAGCCACTAGTTCAGTTGCAAAAATGGTGCTTTAGGCTTATTTTTATTTTTTTGAGAAGATTACTGTATACAAATATTAAAACACTGAAACACTGTCATGCTGCAAAAAAAAAAAAAGTTACTAAACTGGTTCATATTTATTTGTGCATTTTAAATGTGCTAAAGTGTTGTCACAAACTATTGTGACATCTCACAAAGAATGGAAAAGCAAAACCTCCATTTGCTGCCATCAGCCTGCAGCCTGCTCACCTCTCAGCTTCTCTCCTTCTGACCTGGTGCCAAGTAGAGCTGGGAGATTTATCTGATTACTCTGGAAGTCCTCACTCTCTCAAACCACCGTTTTCCTCTTTATGTACTCTCCAGCAAGGCTTATTTTAGGGATCTTGAGTAATATCCTTAAGAACTGAAGCTCTGCTAAATCACTTTTTTTTTTTCTGTACCATTTCCCTCCCTTCTGTTTCTACCATCTACAGTGTAGATGGTAGTCATAGATGAGTGTTAAGAAGGTAAATTTGTTCACTGCATTAGGTACTTTTTCTTCTTGTCTTGTTCCACATCACACCTGATGCCCTCTCTTGATTTGTAGCCGTGTGACTACCAGTGTTGTTATTCTCCAGCACACTCTGTCTGAAATACTTTATTCAAGCTTTATCCAACAAGCTTGCCCTCTGAACATGAGATCTGAGAGAGAAACAAAGCATTCTTTACCAGTAGAAAAGATCCTCTGGATGTTTCAACCCCTGAGGATGACGGAAGAGTGGCCTGCCTGCCCGTTTCCCATGAGCCAAGGTGGTTGCCCCGTTGTGCCAGCACTTGTGAAACCAGCACCCACAAAATGTCTGCCCCCACATCTCCTTCCCACAGGGGTGGTTGCTGTATCCCTGCAGAGCACCCAAATAGCGTGTGCAGAGTACTGGCTGTCAGCTGGAGGAGGGAAGTGGGATGTGGGGTGCCAGGAGTGGGTTAAACCCAGTATGTGCCGGAGAGGGAGAGGAAGAGGAGGCCGAGCTTGCAAGGAACTCTGGGGAAGGTCTGAGCAGATGCAGAGGTGAGTGCTGAGTTATGCTGCATACTTCAGATGGAGTATTTTATGATTTGGGGTGGTAACATTTCTTTCTTTTTTTTTCTTTTCCCCATGCATACACTTTTACTTTGACCCTGTGTGATTTAAAAGCTTTCAGCAACCCACAAACCATTGTGCTAATGTGCAGCAGGCTTCTCAGCAGAGGAGTGGTTCCGCTTCCTGAGGGAATGCAGGTTATGCCTGTGGCATCCGTACTGGTATGGTCAAATCCTAGTTGAATGGTGCAGCTTTTTCAAACAGAAATAAAAAAATAGGTTTAAAACCAAGCTGATCTTGAATAAATGCAATCTGACACATTGCTGTTCTATTACTGTTCTCTCTGGTTTTAAGCACTAAGTCAAAGAAGCTCAAAGCTTCATAGATGAGGTTCCCAAAGTGTGTATATCAGTAGGACTCTGTGGTTGTGCTCTTTGCAATGAAGCTCCCTTAAAATTTGATGAGTGTGTTGGATCCAGTCTGCAATGCATATGTTAGCAGCAAAACCTGAGGAATGAGAAAAGTGAGATTTACCTGTATTTATTTCTATCTGGAGAAACACAGAAAGCTGAAAATTCAGGTTTTTTTTTTTTTTTTTGCTTTGTTTTGTTTTTTAAATTTGGTTTGTATATATCTTTTTATGCCTTATAGCACAGCAGACCACAGACATTTGTCTTCCTAGTTACAAGCAGCATCCTGGCTGTGCCCCGTGCCAGCTTCTTGTGCATGCACCCCTAGCTCCTCACTGGCAGGGCAGCTTGAGAAGCTGAACAGTCCTTGGCTTAGTGTAAGCACTGCTCAGCAGCAACTAAAACATCAGTGTGTTATCACCACTGTTTTCAGCACAAATCCAAAACACGGCAGCATATGAGCCTCTGCAAAGAAAAGTAACTCCATCTGAGCCAAGGACATAAGCTTCCTTGGAACTCTGAGTTCCTTGGTAGTGCTGTATTTTAATTCAGTCAAGCTGGCAAAGATATTCTCCAGGCAGAAGGAGCAAGTCTTCAGACAACAATGCAGACGCACCTTTTGTTCCAGAAAGATCTGTCCAAATTTGGTTGGTTTGTCCTCATTGCTGCAGCTTTACCAAAAAAATCAGAGTAACCTGTTAAATAGTTTATACTAGTACAACACTGTTATCTACTCACCTGTCTTTCCCAACTGAGCAGCCTCGGAGATGAGAACAGTCACATCAGTCTCCCTAGTTTTCAATACTGAGATTTCTGCTTTGTGATCTCTGGCCTCTCCATAGCTAGCCTAGAGCTCAACTTTATTTTCCCTTCAGGGCCTCATAGGAAAGGGTTTAGAAACTATTTGATCAGAGTTACTGTGAATACAGTCGTCTCAAAAGAGACAAGGACGACAGATTTTTAAAATATATGAGCAGGGCATAAGTCTCTGAGGCACTGCTGACTGGTGGTGTGCTCTCTGGGAGAGAGAGCACACCACCAGTCCAAGGGGTTCTGTGTGGCAGAGAAGCTTTCCTGCCCTGTTCTGGGCTCCACCTCCTGCAGTGCCAATGCATTCAGGGCCGCCTGTCACATGGCCCTTCTTGGAGGCCTCCACAGTGAGAAAAGAGGCCTACGACAGAGCTTGTCAGCCTTGCCCAGCCCTGCTCCTTGGCACACACCCTGCTTCCTGGGGAAGAGCAGCCAACTGGATGCCCCACAAAAGCGGGGCTTCCAGCAGGAGCTGGAGTGTCAAAGAGAGGAAGAGCTGTTAACAGAAGTGCTGGGAGACACAGATGAAAACGGAGACCAACATTTCCATACACTTTCTTTTAATGTTTTACCTGCTTATGAGCATAGAGGTTTTGGGGAGAATTAAGAGACATGAAATGATCAGGACAAATATGCCTAAAAATAGTGTGATGCATATGGCTGACAGAGGCCTATCCAGCCCAGGTTTTGGTATCATCAAACTGAACAAGGCTATTACAGAATGAATAGACTGAAAAAAATGGGAGGAGAAAATGTGGCAACACATGAACAAGAGCAAGGAAATCCTGCCCATTAACTTGTCCTTGACCAGATGTGGATGTAAAAATAGGGAAGGACGCACAGCTGTAATGTGGAATTGGTGGAGCTAGGGATGGCTGCAGGAGTAGGACATGAAAGTGGCCAACACTGTGAGATTTGAATAGCTGGGAGTTCTTGTCACCAGCAGCAACATATGAAACACATTGTGTGCTGGCAGATCTTCCAGGGAGGGCCCTTCGGAGAGATGCACGTACGTACATTTAAAAGGAGATGCTCTCATTGTCTCACACTCATGCACAGCCATGATGTGTGGGTGGGTGGAGAAGGTCTAACACTAAACACCACATCAAGCACATCAGCTTGTTCAGTCTTAAATGCCATCATTAGGTGCTTACCTCATTGTTCTCGAGGCGTGGGCCTGACTCAAGTTGACGGTGATCTGGGGAAAAGTCAGAATGCAGTAGAAGTGAAACAGAACTTCGTTGCTTTATTTATTTGCTCAAGCACACTAATGTGAGAATGATTTAGAGGGGGGCAGGGAGGGTAGGATTCAGAACTCTAGCCCCCTGCACTTGTAGTGTTGGTAAGAATAAATAATTCGGTACTATTCATTATAAAACTATAGGCATGTTTTCTACAACAACATGTTTTGAAAGTGTTTATTAACACAAGCTCAGTGCTGGCCTTGTTAATCAATGCTTTTTAGAAATGCCTTGCGTTAGGAATTTCTGCAAGATATATAATTGCTCTTGTGATTAAAAGAAGCCTTGAAACATGGATAAAAAACATGATGTGTGGAAAAAAAATCTACCTAACATTTTTTGGCATTTATTTATAATGGCATAATGACCATCTGCTTCCCAGAACCTGGAAAAAAAAAAGCTGTCTGTGCACCTGTTCTTACTGCAATGAATGTCAATATGTTGTCTTTCCTGTTATCGCAGCATCGGTCTCTGGTATCTGTCACTAATGCAAAAATGGTTTATTCCTAATAATAGAAAATGGGTCGTAAATGAGTGCCCTAGTTTACTGCTGAATTGGGGCCCCAAAAAGTAGAGCAGATTTATAGATACTCATGAGGTTTATGTACTGTAGGGAAAGATGGCAATTATTATTTTTTAGTCCAAATCCCTCTTAAATTGCCTGTGAGCATGCGATATGTTTTCACTGCTACTAATAAATGGTGAAAAATTGTGTTTCCTTCTGTTTAATGAGGAAATAAAGCAAAGAGTGGTTCAACTTTTATGCTGGTTGAATGGCTATATTCAGCAGGCTGTCAGCGGGATTTAAGTTATTTTGCAGACATCGGGACCTGTCACACAGCAAAGCAGCAGCCTCTGAAGACCAGTCAGGTAGGATCTTTGTACCTGAAGAAACATTAAGTCATTCAGGACTTTGCTGTCCCCCGCTATTGACTCTGGACTGCTGTGAAATAGCAGATCAAGGGTTTGGTTCAACACGATTATAGTTTTTTGACAGTGTGGAAATCTAATCTTCACAAAATTATTAATGGGCATTCCCAGCTCTGAGGGCTCTCCTTCCCCTGTGCTGATGTGGGAGCAAAGAAAATAACAGAGAACATGCAGGGACAAAGAGGAAGCAAAGTTACAGCAGCCAAAACCCAGTCAAAGTATTTGTACATGGAGAAGTACCACTATTGAACAAAATGAGAGTCTGTTTCCAGCTCCATTTAAAATCCTGGAGCAGAGACAACACTTCTGTTCCTGTCCATGCACACAGCCCCAGAGAGTGGTGGAGGAGGTTGTGAGGATCCAGGAGCTGCTGGAGCGCAGCTTTGTGCTGAGGTTCAGCACGAGGACCTCACTGCTTGATACAATTTCTTCGGAATGGGATCTGGCATGAATAGTTTCCTTTTCACAAGACTTTCCCTGCACGTATTTCACAGGCAAGTTTTTCAAGCCATCTGCATTACTCTGAAATTGATTTCTTGTTTCTTGATTTCCTTCCAACTGTAATTCCCTTGAAGCTCTTCTCTAGCTTGCATTTGTAGGCTGTGGAAAGCATGGTAGATAGCAAGGAAAACAGGAAGTTTCAATGTAATTCCCAGAGGTTATATGCAAGACTGAAACCAAAAACTGTTTAATGTTTGTTTTGGCCAGCATAGCTGGAACCTCGAGCTGTGCAGTTATTAATGCTCAGCAAAACATTCCAGTGGGTACGTACCCATGAACCTGCTGACTTCTTGTTACTGTATTTAAAGAGATGCTGTAGAAAATAAAACCTAGTTTATCCAGTGAACTTTAACAGCACTGCATCTGTTCAGATGACGTGGTTTCTAAGAATATGCTTTTTTTAGAGCTCCTGTTACTTTTCCGATCATTCCTTGAGCCAGGGCAACAGAACTGTTCGTACAGATACTGCCTGGCTCCTACATTCCTGGCAACTCGTTTATTTGAGTGGAGAAAAAAGAGGAGAAACAACTCCTACACTGTGAATTTGCTCTCTTCACCACACTGAAGGTTTCCTCCAAGGAGTCCTTCATGGCATTACCTCCTGCAGTGCAACAGACTGCTCTTTAGCACAGGTGGAATTTTTTGTATGTCCCTTGATTCATTTTGGTCCTCTCCCTCCCCTGACCTAAACACTAATTTCTGTCTTTGTTTGCGATATGATTCTAAACCAGAAAATGGGAGCCTATATCATACAGCTGATCAGCAACCAACTCTGGCCAGAATAAGAAAAACAAGACTGAAAAATACAATGGCTAACAACAAAAGCTAAACTAATGCTGATCTATAAAGAAACTATACCCGGGGGTTCTCTCAGTCTCCAGAATGTAGAGAATGGACTGTTGTTTTTTTTAAGTACAGAGAGTCCAAGATCGTATCCTAAAATTTTTACCATGTTAGATGATTTAGGGTCCACCTGTAGTGGCAGAGGGCATTTCAACACTTTGCTGGGAAAGTGGCAATGATTTGTGCCTGTCAAGTGGATTTTCTGCTACTGAAACCTCCTACCAGATTTAATTAATGCTCTTGCTGACCTGCACCAACTTCTCAGAAAGTGCTTCTCATCTGGTCTTGTAATTATCTCTCAGGGTATCCGTAAACACTGCGTGCTGTGGAAGACTAGTGTTGGTTGTGTGAGGGGGTCACCTTCCCTGCACACTGAACAGATACAGCTGTCAGTTGTGTAAGTAGTTCAAACTTAAAAAAAGATACGCCCTACCACATTTTAGATCAAGGTTTTTTACCTACTAATTGGAATTTATCTTCCACTTAACTGCTTTTCAAAGTCATTAGCATTGTTCAACTGGGGAAATAGCTAAATTGTAGATGAGGCTGGTGGGCACAAGAGACAAACATAAGAAGCATTCAAGCTCTTATTAGTAACTGAATGCCCTGGGCATGTAGCTAAGTTTAAATATGTATGTGCTGGGCTATGTCATCAAAGTTGGCTGATGAGAATGTTTAGGGTTACTCTGATTCCCGATACCCTCTGTAAAGGGTAACAGGACTTTTATATTCTGAGTAAATAAGCAGAGGTCTCCAGATGTGGAATCCTCAGTACAGGAGAGAAATGAACCTGTTGGAGTGCATCCAGAGGAGGGCCATAAAAATGATCCAAGGGATGGAACAGTGGAGCAGTTCCCCTGTGAGGACAGGCTGAGAGAGCTGGGGCTGTTCAGCCTGGAGAAGAGAAGGCTGCGAGGTGACCTGACAGCGGCCTTTCAGTATCTAAAGGGGAGCTACAGGAAAGAAAGGGACAGACTCTTTAGCAGAGTCTGTTGTGACAGGACAAGGGGAAATGGTTTTAAACTTAAAGAAAGTAGATATAAGTTGGTTGTAAGGAACAAGTTTTCTTACAGTGAGAATGGTGAGGCACTGGAACAGGTTGCCCAGAGGTTTTTTGTGTTCCTCCTCTGGATGCACTCCAACAGGTCCATGTTTCTCTCCTGTACTGAGGATTCCTGCAGCTTGTACTGGTAGTGAGGGTTGCTACAACCCAGGTGCAAGACATTGTACTTAGCTTTGTTGAACCTTGTGACTTCTCAAATTGTTATTGGAGGCTTGTTTGAGAAAACTATACACTTGTCCTCTGACATTGCCTCATGGTTACTGTCAACTGTTACAACTCAAGACACAGCCACAGTGGAAACCTCAGCAGAGACCAAATGCAGACATTGTTGATATTTTAAATATGTGCTCATCTAGCTATGCTCCAAGACAATTAGTCAGTGCCTTTACCACAACTCCCAGTAATGGATCTGAAGAACAGCACTAACTCACATCATTGACATATAGTTCCTCTGGTGGCTTGATTCCCTTCTTCTTTCTTCCTCTTTTGCTCATACTTTTCTATTTGCTTCAGGAATCCCAGCACAGTAACGATCTACACAGAGTGGTTTTCAGATATGGCAGATATTAGCAAAGATAAGTCATCTGAAAAAAAAAAACCAAACTTTTAAAATTTGTACACTCTAAGAAATCCATTCCAAGTGCTGAAAAGTTTTGTTGCAATATGCTTATTCCAGTGAGACCCGTCTGGGAGTTCCCTAATAAACATGTATGGATTATTAAAACACTGAACTCAGTTTCCTGCATTTTACCAGTAGATCTTGTATTGTTATAGCATCCTTTCTCCTCTCCACCACTTCAAAAAATATGTTTAGGATGATAGCTGACACTGATCTATGCTTGGCTGGTGAGTTGGAGAAGAAAATGAAAGAGCAGAAAGTTTGTTGAGGGTTCAAATTACTTACAGCCCTTCCTTTGAATAAACTGGGCTCAGAGGTGCTTTCATTGTAATATTTCATTCTCTGTCCCACTGAACTGAAGAAAAAGATGAAATTTTGAAATATAATTACCAATATGTGGCTGAATCATTAAAGATTTAAAGTTGCAATGGAGTTGACATTACTTGCGTATTTTTATGTGAGGAACAGAGCCTACTTGTGCAGCCTTATTTGCAAAATCTGCAAACCCCATCCCCACATAGAAAAAAAAAACAAATTTTGATTTTTGTAGATTTCAATACACGATTCTCATGAGGGAACTTTTAAACTGTGCGTCAAATTCAGTTCCCGTGTAAATATGTGTGACTCCTTCCAGAATACCATGTGCTGGATTTATCTGCTACCCTATAGGATAAACACTATCCCTGTAGGACTGCATTTGGCCTGAGATTTAGAAATCTCTCCTCTTATTAGTTCTGGTTGCACAGAGCCTTTTGGAGATAACTCCAGTGAAGTGTGAGCAGCAGCATCCAATTCCGTGCTCCAGTTTTCCACAGACATACTAAGCAGCAGGGGAAGCAAAGATGACAGGTCACACTTACCGTCAGCTCTGTGAAAAGATTAGTATTAATGGCTTGGAAAACAAATTAGCCACTCCTCCTCTTTTAGTGAAAGCTGGTGTGTCAAAGGTTGCTGTCTCTCAAGAGAACACTGGGATGCAGATGGCTGAAAATCCTGTCATGCTTTTATGGAAAATAAGATTTTGGCGCATCATTTTCTTTCAGATCTTGGAACTCCTGAGGAAGCCACTCTGTCTTCGCCTGGCTGGGCTCCCCTCAACCAACCACTTCCATCTGTAGCCATCTTTTCACTCTAACTGAACAGATTTCTTACACAGACTGGTAGCTGTTTGCCAGACAGTGTTAGGTGGCTGTCAGCAAATGGGCTGCAAATCACTTTCCTATTTGTTTAATTGAAGTTTCTCCTCTTGTCTTTCATTCATCTTCAGTGAAGGTCAAGGGCAGCAGTTGGAGGCTTTTAAAAAAGAAAAAAATAATGTTTCTTTCCCAGTTAATGTCTGTTTGTGGGAATGTATTACTTTTATTCACATGTGGTTTAATGCTGGATTTATTTCATTATTAGATCCCTCACACACCAGTGTTACCCATTCATCTTTTACAAGAATTCACATGTACCTTTCAGTGAGACATTCAAAAGCCTTTGCATCTTAAAAATCATTAGATAAATTGTTAAATTCCTACTTGTTAGTCCAGAAAATATGTAGAATTCCAAGACTTTCATTCAGGATATTCATCCAGACTCTTCTTGGCTTTGCAGCAATTGCAGAGTTTGTCAGAGTAGATTAGTGCTTTAGTACATCATATATAATGCCTCCAGCATTTTGGTAGTCCAGAGGAGGATGGACATTTGTTCTCCATTGTAGATCAAGACCCGTTCCACAAAATTCTGTTTATTGTAGGCATTTTTTTCAGAGATTAAAGGTCATTAACAATTTGAGTTTTCCCTTCTTTTACATTTTGTCCGGACCACTACAGAAGTCTGCAGAATAGCCACCTAGATTTGGGGCTACAGGAAAGAAGGGGACAGATTCTTTAGTAGGATCTTTTGGGATACAACAAGGGGAAATGGTTTCAAACGAAAAGAGGGGAGATTTAGACTGCAGCAGGTTGCCCAGCAAGGTGGTAGAAGACCCATCTCTGGAGACGTTCAAGGCCAGACTGGATGGGGCTCTGAGCAGCCTGATCTAGCTGTAGGTGTCCAAGTTCATTGCAGGGGAATTGGTCTAGATGACCCTTTAGTGTCCCTTCCTGATCAAATAATTCTATGATTTGCTAGCAGTTCCAAAGTGCTTTGAATCACAGCTTTTGTGTCATTATTGATATACTGGAGTATACAAAGTAGTCTAGAGAGACCTAGATAACTCTTTTTTATCATCTATAGTCTTGGTGCACAGAGAAGGAAACACATGGAGACACTGTCCAGGAGTACAAGAGGGAATGGTGGGCATATCACACTAGTACTTCTTTGGAAAAAAGCATCCTGGACTTGCTATGGAGGACCACCAAATATTTACTGTCACTTTTACCTGAGATTCAAGTGTGAAACAGGGTCTTCAGCACCACCCTTCTTGATGACTGCCAGCTGATGCAAGGCTCAGCAAGATGATCACCCTTCAGGTTCTCTGACTGATCTTTCCTACATGCAGTTTTCCTGAAGAATTTAAGCTGAGGTACAATTCAGTTCTCATTTTAGAGCAAAGACAGTTATGTTGTGCAGACTGAATGGGAAAGGGCAGGTATAACCATTTTTTTTATTATTATTACATCTGAAGGTTAGCAATTTGGTTTAATTCATAAAAGAGATTGCTTTTCTGAAGATGGCAGAGGAGATACAGCATTTCCTCTGGCTTTTTGTGTAGCTTGATGCAAATAGTTATTTCTTGAAATTATGTTGTTGCCAATTATATGGATGCTTTGATTTTGCTATGTGTTTTCAGCAGCAGGAAGTTTGAGTTGGTTATGTTAAATTTGAATTAACAAATGCCCCCAGCTCCATCACTATCAGTTTTTTCTGGGACTACCCAAAATGTTCCTGTGAACTTCTAATGAGTGTTGCTTGCACCCCTAGAAATATCAGCATAGTTAAGAAACAAAGACATCGCGACTGAGGAAAAAAGGAAATCCCAAGTAATGTTTCAGTAGACTCCTAGCTTGGTTTCTCTCAAGTTGTCCTAAGTCCGTTATCACACCTCATCCCCATTTGCTGAACACTGTTCATTCACAGCATCGTGTCAGTCAAATTACAGGAGCCTGCACTGACCTCAAGGCAGCCTCTCTTCTGCCCATCTTAATAGCTGCTCTTCCTCCGTGTAGCCCTGGCCACCTTACTCTCAGGAGGGAGCAGAGTGCCAAAGACAGCATCTTCTCCTGTAATAACACCCATCTTGCTCCTAACTCACCCCATCCTTCAGCATTTGCCCACATGTCCAGGTGCTCCTTGCCTCCTCCTCCTCACTCGCATCTCAGGATGACCCCTCAAAGGGCTCTGGGGCAGATGTTGGACATCCCTCTGGGTAACTTCCCAGCCTAGAGGCATAACTGGCCAGTCAGTCCAATACTTTTAAGGGAAAATCCTTTACTTTTGATGCAGGATGGATCTAACTATTTCTATTCAACTAGAAAACAGTGCTATTAAAAATAAGATGCAAGGCAATTGACAGAAAAGCCAAGCTCTCAAGTCAAAGGATCAGGCTCATTTCAACACCTCATGCAGCCCTAGAGCTGTGAATAAAACTCTAGTAAACATCCATCATTGATCAAAATCTCTTCCTAAGCTTTTGAGGTTTAAATCCTTAGTGGGATGACTGATGTTTTTATTATAACTCAAGTTATGAAATGACGGGAACTTCAAGAAAAGCATGTGGTACAGCATGTTTGTGTATGGTAGGACAGAGTAGGATTGACTTCTTGTTTAGCCTGGATGAAAAGCAATGTCAGAGAGCACCGCCCTTGGGAGCAGTCTCTGAGGAAGAACATGTCACACTGAAAATTGAATCTTCTGAATGTGTCCTTTGTTCTGAGCTTTGGACAGTACTGTGATGAAAGGTTTAAGAAATATTTAGGTCTGAGGGGTCCTCTTCCTCTACCTAATATTAATACTGACATTGACTTCTATGGGAGTAGGTCGAGGCTGCTGCTCAGCTCCCTCAAAATACAATAAATGTAATGCTATTAAAAGGAAAGTTATTATGTTAATTAAAATGAGATCCATTTTCTAAATACCAAAAATCCATGCATTCCTGAAAGATCTATTGCCATCAAAGTGCTGTAGAGCAGAACAGAACATCTACAGTTTGTGCTACATGAAGCTTCCTAGGTCCCAGTCATCAGTGCCTAGAGATCTAAGAATGACTCCTGATGGTCATAACCAAAGACAAGTTCTTCAGCTTGTAAAATGGCAGGAAAATACATCTTTGCAACACTTGGAAACACTTAAACAGCGCCTTCGGAGTATTTAAAAATGAAAAGCAATAAGAAAAATAAGTTAGGAAGAAAGATAATATTTTACACCATTTTCTATTTCACTGTTTTAATGAAATACATCGTGCTCTAAATTTGACGAGTTCTGTGTTCATCAGCCAGAATATCGTTCTTATAGTTTCTAATAAGGATATAATTACATATTCTTGTAATTATAATTCAATATACACCATCTCTGGACAACACAGACAAGAAATAAATAATGTATATTTCAAGCCTAATTTAATTTTCAGTGATTAAAAAGTAATTAACACCAATTTGGCAATCTGTACAATCCCATTTCTTGCCATCTCTTTAATTTCCTTGGAGCTGAAAAAACTAACAGCTTTTTAAATGAAACAAAACAAATGTTGTTTTGGTCTTTCCAGGCTGTTCACAGTAAATCCTGCTATCCTCATGCCTGTAAGTAGTTGTAACAATTCCAGTGAAATCCCTTGCTCAGTATTAAAGTGGAAATGAAATGCAGCCCTTGAGCTGCATAAGTGTAGAACAAGGCAGTGTCAGAGCCTCTGCTGGGTCCGGCACAGCAGCTGCCTCCATATGCTCTGCCACGGGGTAGTGGGCTCCTAATGTGTGGGCCTGGCAGCAGCAAGGCCCTGACACACAAGCTCTGCATTGGTATTTGGGGCCTTTTTACACACAGAGCGTTTGGCTTCTGGTTTCTCTTTTGGGTGTTTCCTTGTCTGGCTCCTGTGTGTTCTACTTTTAAAGATATGGGTTACAATGATCGGTTTTTGGTGATGTATGTCTTCTTCCTTCCTTCATCCATCTTCCTTCCTCTCTCTCTACCTCTCTCTTTTTCTCTTTAGACTGTACTTGATTTGAGCCAGGTATCTGCTTGTAGTGTTTAAGTCACTCTGCTACTCCACATATAACTCCAGTTTACAGCAGGAGCTAAATTCTGACTTATAATTTAGCAGAAGCTAAATTCTGACTTATAATTCGCCTTTAATTGCAGCAGGATCAGTGTGCTTCTCATCTGTAAGTGAGAGCAGCAGTGTCCTACTGTGAAATCCCCGGGACAGCAAACACTTACTGCAGAGCCCTGCCATGCTGTAGAGTGCACGTGGACAGACCATGAGAGCAGAAAAGAGCAACTGCTACCATAGCCTCTGGAGATGTTTGTCTGATTTATTTTCTGCCATGCAGATTTAACTATTTTCTATAGCACAGAATTAGCACATTTTAAACAGCTGATAGATTTTCAAAAAGAGACAGAACTGTTCAAACCTTTTGAGCACTGTATCAGTACCAAAGTTCTTTATGGCATCTTCTTTTTTTCAGACTATTTGGAAATATTAAAATTTCTCTATGTATCTACCTCATTATTAATATATCTACATTAAATATATGTAATTTATTAGTTCTGTCAGTTCTTTGAAGTTTAAGCTACCAGTTGTTCTGCAAAATTTTAATAGGGAATAAGGAGTATACTAATATAAAGAGGTCCTTAAAGGGGAATTGGTAAACATCCGTTCACCAGTTCCTGAAGCAATAATAATTGCTCTACCAATGAATATCTTTGGAGAAAAGTCTTCATGTTCTCTAGGAAACAGACAAGGAAGGGGACTGTTGGACTTAATTGCTGTCACTGCTGTTTTTATCACTGCCAGGCTGAATTACCTCAGGTCAGTTGTTTTACAGATATTTCCACACCAAATTTTTGTCAGTGTAGAATAAGAATTCCCAAAATGCCACTGTACTGCTTGTTACACTGCTAGTAAATTTTTACATCTTCAAACACATTCAATTAATTAAGCAGTAAGTATGCTTTTACAGCTAAATGTGAAAAGAGTCAACCAAGGTGAATGTCTTCAGGAGTTTCGTATTCTTCCTTGGCCTAATATATAACACACGAATTGGCCTGTTGGGAAATCCCAAGGTGAATATACTGTAGCAATGTGACTACCAAAAAATGAAGAATAAGTGCCCATTTCATATTACAAGAAGTAGTTAATTATCCTTTCTTTTGTCCAATTTCATAATAACTGGTGTCCAGCCATTGCATGTACACATTTCTTAGTGTTTTCATATTCTGCAATGTTTTCTTTTCATGGCCCATTGCTTAGGAATTGATTTTACTTCCCACGTGGAATTCTCCATAAATAGAATCTTGGGAATAACATTTTAACTTAAACAGTCAATTATTGTAATTATCTGTTCATTCACTTAATCTATAGCTTGCAGATGATAAAAAAAAAATACACATTGGCTCTGAGACAGTGGGAAATTTATGAATCCTTTCACACCAGTTTTATAAAGACCCTACAGCAAAGTGTTATTAATAGGAGATGTTGGTAGACGTCAAAACACTGTATTTCTTAATGAATAACTTCTACCTAGGAACATCAACAAGCAGGCACAAATGAGTTGGCCTGGATAGGTGTTTCTATATTCATTTGTATTTATACTAGGGAAATCATTATTTCAAAAGTCAGTCACTTATTTATGCAAAGGTAACCCAGCGAGCAATACTGGCATACCATATACTGAGGTGTTGTCAGTGAGAAGCTGCCTCAGTCCACTGCAGGATTGAATTTTAAGTTAATTGCTTCATTTTTGTCATTGCAGGATCATGCATAAACGCAGCAATTTATGCAGTCACTTTGTGTTTGCTATTATTAATAAAAGTTTTTGTCATTTTAATGAGTAACATTCACGACATTGAAAGCATATGTTAATGAGTCTGAAATGTAAAGTGTACCTTTAAAAATCAGAAATTGCTGTCACTAAGCATTAGTGGATGGGGGAGGCAGGCCATTAATTGCCAACATTCCAGTGATATGTGCTTTAAATACATGGTGTGATCATTTGCTAGTACTCAAAATACCTTACCCAGTTCCAATGCTAAGCAGAAGCTCAGGAACTGGTGATTAAAAGATTGTGACTGAGAAGCTGGGACTAAAGATAAAAAGAGAAACATCATAGTAATTTTTAATTGTATCATTCAGGTGAGAAAATTTTATTTGATGCTGTCAGCTGGCGAATAAGTTGTCACTGAACAAATCACAATGAGGATCTGGGGATGATTCATGTACCCTGAGAACAGTCGTTGTCTAAGAAAACCTCTTTAAAGGTCATGAGTGAACTGTTCATGCATGAACAGTTTTTGAATGTAGAAGTCATTTTCTTGAAAAAGTAACTTCTCATCCCACTAAGTGAAAAATTCTTAGTTCCTTCAGTGGTAGAAGGTTTGGCCTGCAGCTGGAATTTAATTAAAGGGAAGTCTCAGTGACTGATACTGGTATCTCAAATCCTGCTACCACAAAGGCCATGTAATCTTTAAACAGAAACGAGAATTACAGAATATGCTTGTACTTAGAAATATGAACTGCATTTTGAACTAAGCCTTACTGTTTAGACTATCTACACATGTAAATGTTCTTGGTATGTCTGTTCACTGGTCTAAATTCTGACAAAGAAAGAGGTTGAGAGGTGATTTAATGGGAGGCTAAACTTTTCACATTAAATTCACATTACACATTATATTTTGCATTTGCCAGAAATATTTTTATATATGATAATAGAATCTTGTGGGGTATCCTGCTCTGTGAAAGACTTTCAGCATCTAAATATGTTACAGATAATATTTTGTCATTAGCTAAAGTGGATGTGTATGCATAATGAAACAGATTTGATGTCAATACCTGATGTTATATTTGTTAAATCAACGCAATACCATCTTAAAAGTCTTTAAAGAGACTCATCTTTCTTAAAAGAATCACTTATGTGAATAAAAGAACACTGTTCAAAACATATTTCTTCTTGGAACAATTACTTTAAAATTTGAGTTCTACATTTTCCTCCCATTAGAATAGAGTTCCTTCTGGTGAATCAGGTACTCTATGTTTACATACAAGAAGAACAATGTTGGCCGCCCAGACTTGTAAGATTGATTTTGTACCTGTATTTTTACTGGGTTTTTATAAATTATCTATAGCTAACTAAAAATTTCTTTCAAATGAATTTATTCTCAAAAGAAACCTGTGGAATGCCATAGCTTGCACTGCATTCTGTAAATTGCAAGCAAACAGGGTCAAGCTAAAGATTTTTTTCCTTGGAAATAATGTACAACAGGATGTGTAGAGTTCCTTCTCTACAGAGTGTCATCTCTACAGGCCTCAAGGAATTAATAAAAACAAAAAAAGCTTACATTGTCAGTGAAAACAATGAGCAAGTATAACCCTTCCTCTTCACTTTCTGAGTAAGACAAGTTTGAAATTAATGGATTTTGAGCTTGTACATAGGCTGCATAAGGTCAAGATAAACAGATATAGGGATGGCAAAGTAAAATAAAAGAAACATAGTCTACAGTTAAATAATTGCTCTGAGTGCTAAGGGGAGTTTCAACCATGTGGATACACAGCTGGAAATACATCGGTTTGACAGAGATTCCATGTTTTGTGTCCTTGCTGAGGTAAATAAAACAAAAGCGACTGATTTTGCTCATGTTGTATATACTTCTTGCAGTACAATGTTAGCATCAGTACACTTCTACAACTCATCTAAGTCTATGACCTTTCCTTTACAATGGTCTGAATCAATCCAGTGGGGCAGGAAGATTCTTTATTTCATTCTTTTCTTTAACATGCACTATGGAAATTCCTGTAATGAGTGATTATTTCTAGCTGTGATAATAAATTTTCTTAGAACTTGGTGAGGAATTGTTTGGATATTGTATTTCAACTGGCTAAAATCAATCTCCATTTTTTAATTTGAAAAGGAAGTGTCTAGTATTGATTTCAGATTTGTAGTTTGCAAAGAACGAGCAAGTGTACTGCTGGGAACAAATCTTTATAAGGAGTGGAGGAGAAGCACCCCGAAACATTTCAGCGATTCAAATATTTTTCAGAGGTTCTTCTTTAAAAGGAGCTTTGAATTGAAAATTCTTCCCTTTTCAAAAAGGAGGATTTGATGCTATTCTTCACTTTAAACTTATCCTTGTCTGTTCCCACACTATGAAGCAACATAATTTAATTGAAGAAGCAAAGTAAGAAGCAGTGACCATTTATTAAAATAAATGTTACTGAGGTCTGTTGCTCCTTAATGAGAATAGCTAACATGAAGGAAGAGCTTTGCATAACAGAAGGACTGAATTCCAAAATATCTCCTTATTAACAAATAAAATGACTTGCATAAGCATCTATTTACTATAGAAAGTACTATCAGCTCTAGAGATTCACAATTTTAGTAGTAATTTCTGTGGCTTCTTTTTCCATTCAGTGCATATCAGAAATTACTGTTGAAAGCAATTGTTTAGCCCACAGGTATTTGTCTCTCAGCCCAGAGAACCTCTACAGTCTTCATTTTCCTAAATTACAGATCTAAATAACAGGTCTAATGCAGCAGATCTGATCATTCTGAGAACTGTTTGAATTTGTTGCAAAGTGAAAATGGCTGTATTTGCAATTACCTTTGTTTGGGTGAGGACAGGAAGGTGTATCACCAAGATAATACAGTTGGATAAATGCGATGGAGGGATTCATGCTTTGGCAGGTAATAGCATAAAATTATCCAAATACAATCAGTGGTAGCAGGAATCTTCCTCACAAATGTTTATCCTAACATTTACCTGGATCCCAAGAGAAAATGGCAGTAGGTAAATCCCATTAATCTCATGAGAAGATATATCTCTTAGCAAGGAAAAATGCTTCAGAGTTTCATTTAGCCTCAAGAGTGTTACCTCAAGAGTGTTACCTCAGAAAAAGCAATGACCTGGGTATCTGATTTAAAAATTCCTATCCACAAAGCTGTGCAGTACTTCTGCACAGCCCAGTGGGAGTTTCTGTGCGCTAAGTTTCCAAGAAAGAAGTTATCTTAGGATTTAAATTCATGTTTTGTATATAGTCTGTTGCTACCTCATACATAGCTAAGCTACATTGAGATTTTTGTTTTAAGCAAATATTTGCTGAGCTCATTGGTAAGATTAGGCCCATTTGTTCTTCAATTCATTTAATCCCATGTATCCTTAAAGTACTTTCCCTGTTAAACAGAAGTTTAAACACTTGTTCATTCATTTGTGAATTTTTGAACTCACATCTCACAGAGATTCTTTAATTAGATGTAGGATGTTATAGGATGAGACAGTTTAAATCTTTTCTATTTCAAAACAAACAGCTTTACAAAGCAATAAGGAAAAGATAGCTGAATAGTAACTTCATGACTAGACCATTTGTGTAGATAGGGGAAGGGAATGAAGTCTCCATTTTTTCTCTCCACTCTTGTGAGTGGAACATTAAATATCCTACCAATAAATGGATTTCCTTAAAACTAGCTGAACGCTTAAACTTCAAGGCTATAGAGAGACTCAGTGGATGTGTACATATTTCAAACCAAGAGCAATATTTTCAGTGGGAGGAATCAAGAGAACCTCATCCCTTCAGATGTTAAAAAAGTAACTAGTTTGCGAAACCTAAGCAATAGGAGGTTCATAAGTGTCACTTAAGGTCACTTAACATTGTTATGGCATGTACCTGCAGAAGTAAAATGACATTTGGGATCCTGGAGAAAGTGCTGCTGGACAATGTGAAGAATCAGTGCTGCTAAGGCCAAAGGTGGTAGATCTTCCAGAACTGTGTTGGCATCACTTCCTGGTGAACTACTCCCACTTCTTTATATATGACTTGTAGCTCTCAGAAAAATAAAAATTTTAATATGCATTTAAAGTCATCAGTGTTGGCCATCTCTGTCGCAGAATCTGACAATAATAGCATTTTGATAGAAAAATATGAGTTTGGAATATTTTGTAAGGAGGTAAAAATTGAATTTGGACCTTCAATATATGGCTCCATCAAGCAGATTATTATGAATTAGAGATGTTCTTCTGGTAGCAACTATGACAATGTGTGTGAATAAGGACCAGTACAGGTGCCTAAGTTCAGGACAGAGTTCGTATCTGTGAGTACAGAGAAGGTGGAAATGCTTGCTTGGAGTAAGCAGGTACATGAGGTACCCAGCTCCTCCAGGGGATCTCACAGGCAGGTAGGCAAACAATCATCAGAACCTGCATTTGATGCCCTAGCAGAGCTCAGGCTGGAAGTATTCCTGCTAGCAGTAGTTCAGGGGCCTCTCTACCTGTTGCAGGTTCCACGCAGGGATTAGGGCTCTGGAGTCTAAAATAAAAACAGTCACTTAAAAGGCAAGTGTTGCAACACACAGACCCCTTTGTGAAGCTGATCCCCAGCATGTAGCAGCTGGGCCCTCTGCTCCCTCCTCATACTGCTGTTCTGTTATGTCCATGCAATACAGCTAACAAGAATTGGTGATTCTTGGGAGAGTGATGGGCTAAGAGAAAGCAGGAATTCTGGATGAAGTTCCATAAATGGTTTAGCAATATTTAACTGAAAAAAAAAAAATGTGGTGGTTGTACCTGAAAAGGCAGCAAGAGAAAAAAAAGTAGACTTTTGCAACTCCCAAGCTCCCGAAGAGTTACATAAAACATTTTGCCTTGAAGAGAAGAAGATGGGAGGAAGGAAAACAATTATGACATAAAAAGACTTTTAATTTTGTTCTCATTTATATCATTGCTTGCATACTTACATATCATTCTGGCAAGTTGAGTGACTTGGAAAGCTAGAAATTGAAGAGCCAGATGAAAAAGAAAATAGCAAAAGGGTTAAGGCAGGAGGAGAAACACATAGAGTGTTTACTCCCCTGAGTAAACAGTGTCTGAATCTCATGTATCTGCTGATAATATGATAGTAGGGAGCAGGAGGCTGGAAATGCCACTGTATTACTTCACAGGTACCTCAAGAAGTTTCAGAGTTACACATGATAGCAATTATCCTACATGGCAGGTGCATTTGGTGGAGGCAAGAGGTTCAAATTATGTCTTTCCAGACACTCAGTGATGCTTAAACCACCTGAAAATGCAGTGAGGAAGGACTGGGTATGTTTAATGGGGAAAAATGCAAAGAAACCAGATGCAGTTTCACTGAACAAGGTAAACTTTTCCTTCAGGGAGCCTCCACATCCTTTTACTTGTGTTATGCGACAGAGCAATTCTAACTTAGCTTAGTTGCTAGAACAGATGTTTCCTTGTACATGTGTATCTCTAGTGATTTTTCAGTCTGATATGTAGCTGCATAAGCCAGACCTCCTGGAGTCTATGCTATGGAGCTGACTCAGTTTACAGACAAATACTTTTCCTTAATCACTCACCCTGCAAACTCAGACTGTGATTCTGAGGGCATTCTGCAAGTTTGTTGACTTATGCCCAAAAACACAGATTCTGTAGGCTAGATCTGCCCTTCAGCAATCCTGTGCAACTGCTCCTGTCTGTAATTCTACTGTCTTTTACAGCCACACCATCCTTACTAAATTCTTCAGGTGTCACAACAATCAGAATTTGGTCTTATGATTATGACTTAGTTAACAGCATTTCATCCACTTTCATGAATATTTCATTGTTCTGCCACTAGTCTCTACCTTATCTAATCACCCAGTGGGATTGCTAAGGAATGACAAAAATGCAAATTTGAAAGTATAAACCTTGGTGAGGCAATCCAGTTATTAAAGACATGCCAAACTGCCTGCAGTATCAGATGTTATCAGAGCTTTTCCATGGGTTCACAGTGTTAGATGCATATTTCTGTGAGCTGGATATTAGTGGCAGCCTTCTGCATCTGTTAGATGCTAATTTGGAAACAAAAAAAAGATTGTCATTCCTGTTTTAAAGGCTGAAGGAAGCTGGCATGGTTTCAGCTAGCAGTCCCCTTACTATGAACTTAATTTAACACTGTCTCCCACAGTATTCTCCTGGAGAAGCTGGCAGCCCATGGCTTGGACAGGTACACTCTTTCCTGGGTAAAGAACTGGCTGATTGGCTGGGCCCTGAGAGTGGTGGTGAATGGAGTTAAATCAAGCTGGCAATTGATCACAAGTGATGCTCCCCAGGGGTTGGTACTGGGGCCTGTCCTGCTTAAAATCTTTACTGATGATTTGGATGAGGGAATTGAGTGTATCCTCAGTAAGTTTGCAGAAGACACCAAGTTGGGGAGGTGTTGATCTGCCTGAGAGTAGGAAAGTCCTACAGAGGCAGCTGGACAGGCTGGATCGGTAGGCTGAGGACCATGGGATGAAGACCAAAGATGAAGTGCCATGTCCTGCACTTTTGCCACAAGAGCCTCAGGCAACGCTACAGGCTTAGGGCAGAGTGGCTGGAAGACTGTGTAAAAGAAATGGACCTGGGGGTGTTGGTTGATGCTTGGCTGAATATGAGCCAGCAGTGTGCCCAGGTGACCAAGAAGGCCAATGGCATCCTGGCTTGTATCAGAAATACTGTTGCCAGCAGGAGCAGGGAAGCGATTGTTCCCCTGTACTCAGCCCTGGTGAGGCTGCACCTTGAGCACTGTGTTCAGTTTTGGGCCCCTTACTATAAGAAAGACATTGAGGCCCTGGAGCATGTCCTGAGAAAGAGAACAAAGCTGATGAGGGGTCTGGAGCACAAGTCCTGTGAGGAGCTGCTGAGGGAACTGGGACATTTTAGTCTGGAGGAGACCCAGGGGAGATCTTATTGCTCTCTATAACTAGCTGAAAGGAGGTTGTGGCAAGATGGGGGTTGGCCTCTTCTCCCATGTAACTAGTGATAGGACTAAAGGGAATGGCCTTAAGTTGTGCCAGAGGAGATTCAGGATGGATATTAGGAAAAAATTCTTCCCAGAGTGATAATGTAGTGGAACAGGTTTCCCAGGGAGATGGTGGAGTCACCATCCCTGGAGATGTTTAAGGAAAGGGTAGCTGTGGTACTTAGGGACATAGTTTAGTGGGGAAATATTGGTGGTAGGCGAGCAGTTGGACTAGACGGTCTTACAGGTCTTTTCCTACCTTAATTATTCTATGAAACTGTTGCAAGAAGGTGGGAGGATCAGAGTCCTGAATTACTGCTGACCAAATTCTGCCTCAGCCCACTTCTCCTGGTTTTTTCACATTCATACCTATATGACCAAGAGGCACTAAAAGGTCAACATAGCCTTTAGTAAAGACAGAGAACACATCTCCTGATAAAATCAATAATAAATGATGGGACATCCAGGATGCTTTTCATTTTTAGGTTTCAGAGCATTTCATAGAGTTATTACTGTTCCCAGCATAGAGCTATTAGGAGTAATCAAGCCTTTTCACAGACATATTTCATGTAGATCTTTGTTAAAAAAAAACTTCTCTCCACATGCTGTTTGTTTCAGATTTACATGTAAAGTGCTAGAAGGGGAGGCAGCAGTTGCTTGTAGCTCACCAATCCAGTGCTGGCTGCCTTTGCACTTTGCAGCTGGTGGTTTGAGCTGCAGGCACGCAGCTTACCCCTAATTACCACAATTTCCTGTTGAACTCATTTGAAAAGAGTGCTCCTGAGGAAGTTATGAAGACGGCAAGTAAGTTGCTGCCTTAATTTCTGTATGTATGATTAAGAGTGCTGTCTTATTTATGGCAGTTGCAGTTTACCTACAGTGTTTCTCAGACTGTGATGTCTTTTGGAGGGACAAGAAGGCTTGTGCTTTGATGTAACATATGGGCAGATAGGGGTTTTCAGCAGTCCTATCAGTGTGTTGCTCCAGATCAGCTGTAGAAAGATCAAGGCAACTCGTGCTGAAACTGTGAGGAAAGCAGCTTAAATATTCAGTTGCAAGATGCTGCTGCTGCTGCTGAGGTGTCACATAAGAAAATATAGCCATTAGTAAATCTACTGTATGACTGTAAGTGTTCCTTAAAGGCAGTAAATGAAAAAAATATGTATTTCATATGTTCAAACCAGCATGTACTTTAAATTACTGAACTATTTATGTCTTCAGATGGACTTCCCCAGCATTGCGGAGTGCAAGCTGGAGACCTCCCTTTCTGTTCACAAAACAGGTTTTTCAATAGAAAGGATATTTGTACTTTTTTTTTGCTAACGGTCATGGCTTCCTGCCTTTGTTAGGGGAAACATGGCGGAGGGAAGCAGCAAGCTTGCTGTCTGTCTGATGCACAGATAACCTGCTTCGGGTGCACAGTTACTGCACAGCTTGCGGCACAGATAGGACTGGTTTGACTTTGCCTGCAGCGTCTGTCACGACAGCAATTGCCCTGTTAGCTAAAGCTCAAATGTGTACAAAGAAATAAATATAGCTCTCCAATAAGGGGATTATCCAGAGAGAATATTAGGTGCTGTACTTTTTTCTGGGCATACAATGTGTGTGAGGAAATGTTGTGGGAAAATCTGGGTTGCTAGGCAGTTGTTTTGCTGGTAATATGGGAACTTAGCCAAAGTAGAGCAAGTCATAAAGACTGTTCTCTTCAGGCCACATAACAGCAGAGAGCCTCAGTAGCTTCTTTGCACTCAGTTTTCCTCAGTGTCTGAACATTTAGGAAACCATTTACGTCACACGCCCCCACTCCTTGCAGCCGATAAAATACCTGCTACTCTCTACCCTCTCCTCATCCAAGAAGTTTTCCTGTTTTAACACATCTCTGATCTGCAGTCAGTTTTTTAAATTTCAGCTTACTCATGCAAAACTTCAGTCATCGCTTCTGAAAAGAGTGAGATTGAGAAAATGCAAGAAGGCTGCTAACCAGAAAAGTAAAAAATGCAAGAAAATGAAAGTCAAAATTATTACAGTTTAGTGTGTGAAATGAGTAATCAAGAAATTAATTTATTTAGCTGCATGCTCATCAGTGACACTTTGAGTTTCTTTGTTGGCATTGTCGTTTTAAAAATTAATTCTGCCTAAAGTTAAGCAAACTAGAATACTATCCTAAACAGTTACACCAACTTAAAACATCAGTAACTGCACGTGCATTGGCATAAGAAGGCTCAGAAAGATTCCCGTAGTTAATACGAAGAACCACAGGATCCGGAGTCTTATGGAGGCGATGTCAGTAATAGGAACTAATTTCCAGTTTTTAGTTAAAGTGAGAGAAAAGTATAGCCCTTAGGCATTGCTCTGCATGTCAGTGAACTGTGCAAGGCAACCTTAGGTACTTCAGTTACGGGATTAGAAATTCAACTCCAGACAGTGGGAATCCAGAGAGCTGTTCTCCAGGAGATACTGATGCTGTACCAGCACTCTGACTCTGATTTAAAGAAGAGAGAGGGTATCCTAGTGTGTCTCCATTGCCTCCTGTGATTCTGCAAAAGGGTTACTGTCAGAGAGACTACAGTAAGAATAGGCACTGATGGGCATCACCACTGGCAATGCCAGCAGGGTCTAAAGGCCAGAGAAGTGTGGAGAAGAGGATTTTGCATTCTGAGTCACCTTCCCAGTGTTGCGTGACAAATCTTAATTTAAAGGATTGCTGTAGTTTAGTCTTAGAAGTGCCAACCCAAATCTCTGCCAAGCCTGGCAATAGTGGGAATGGTTTGCCAACAGTGCTTAGGAGGAGGATGAGTTTCACGTAAAGGGAAGCTCTCAGTCCTGCTGCCTGTAATGCATAAGCTCTTTGGTGACCTGAGAAACCAGAAGCTTGGTGTCATCTTTCACAGTTATTGTAAGTGCCTGCCTTCATTTGTTTTGACATATTTGCGTTAATATTTCTCAAAGTGTGGATAGAACATTATGGCCTCGTTTTGGCTCATATTTGTTAGTTTCATTTTTAGTTTGCATATTAGCAGAATATAAAACCATATTATGCTCATACACTAGTTCAGTGTCTTTCTTACTGCACTTCATAAATAAGTCAACGTGCAGAGTTGTATTACAGAAGCTCTACTAGTTGATAAATAATGCATTTGGTTAGCCATACGATTCTGTTCTTGTCTGTCTGCCCAGTGCTCAGCTAATTCATAGCATGTTTATTTAATGATAGTGTGTAAGTTAAGATTAGATTTTTTGTTGTACCTTTCATAAAACTCATGCATGTTCTGAACTTTGCTTCTGCAAATTTTTTATACAGAGTAACATTATATAGAGAAAAAAATATCGATTCCTTTCTTGTCTAATGCCTATGAGTTTTGTTTTTCGATTATTAATTTTTCTGTAAGTTAACAAAATTTGGATTTGATAAGCAGTGTGTTCTCCTAAACCCAGGCGACTGCCACATGCAGATTCTCTTTTTAAAGATTTTCAGAAGGTATTAGGGCATCTCAGGGGCTGGCTATTCTGTGTCCATCACGTACTTAATATATGTGAAATCCTCTCATTGTCAGGAAATCACATGGTTCCATTATGAGGGCAGGGGTCTGGAGAGCAGTTTGCAAGAAATGTCTATGTATTGATATTAGAAGATATCCAGGCCTGTGAAAAGGCAGTGGGATGCTGAAGAGGTATATGCATAATGAGCGAGGAAACCCCTAAAAATATTGCAGAAAACTTGAGCAAACATCTAAACTGAAAATAAACCAACCTGTCAGAAACTTTGAAATTGGAGAATTATCTTTAGATATTCAAGCTGAGAGACGTATTCAAAGTAATGAGGACTAAGAAGGAAGTATTACCAGGCAGAGATAATCAATACTGAGTCTTTGATGGTCTCAGGAAAATATTCAAAATATTCAAAATGTATCCAGCATTCAGAATATAGACCTTTACATGCATGATAATGATGAGGATTGCATTTTACTGGAGGAAGTCAAGAGCACTGGCCAGAAGTGTCAGGAAAACAAAGTCTAGAGAGTTTGTGGTTCTGAGCAAGATGGTGCGTAGAAGGAGGAGCTGGTCTGTTCAGAAAGTCACATGTGTTATGTAATACACAGAAAGAAAAAAAAACGATTCTTAAATAAAGAATGAGGAAAGTCAATTCTGCGGATAGTGCCTATGAAAGGTGAGCTGTTAAGCTGCACAAGTCACCATAAGGTGGCTGCTCAGTGAGATTCAGTCATTCTCAGAAGATCCACAGTACAAAGAAGCCTATCTGCAAAATAGGCTGCTGCTCCATGTCTGGAACTGATAGGACTGGAAAGCTGTTTGGTCTGCTTAAGTAAAGCACTTCACTTGGGAGTTCATAAAGCCTTTTTCTGCAATCACTGGAGGTAGGTAAAGTTGACTCCCAGAAACTTCTCAGGTATAATGAAATCTGTGATCTTAATGAGCAACCCAGATTAGGCAACCAGTATAAGTATACTTATATACTTATATACTGCCAGTATATAAACTGGCAGTAGATAGGATATTTTAGCACCCAGTGCTTTCCTAGCCTTCCTTGAGAGGCTCATAAATGGAGTAATAATGGCAGAAAGGATCCCTCATGCAAAGAAACCCCAAAAAAACAGAGAATGTAGATTTGAAGAGGCAAGTCAACAGTTTCTCCACGCTGGTGCATTTCTTGGCCTGCTTGTCAGTGTATAGAAGGCATGGCAAAAACAGTGGACTTCTGCAAAGGAGAGAAAGAGAATTATGTGGATATTAATGGCAGTGGCAGGGCTGATGGGCATCACTTTCCATCTTTTGGGAGCTTCTTCACATAGGATAGCAACTGTTAAAGGAAATCACAAGGAATTGTGCAGCAAAGGTGGTCTTGTCTTCTGCAAGGCCTCGACAGAGGGAGATATCAATAATTTTTTACTTCCGATTTCCATCCCTTAGGAATGTCCAGGAAATACTATGCAGAAAGTCAAGTTTCATTGTCAGTGAATTACTTAGCTTTTGGGAGCAGTGTTGAGAGGGCAGAAAAGAGGATTAAAGAAAAAGACAGAAAGCATGTCATATATTGCAATTTAGGCCCCCCTCTAAATGACAGTACCAGGTCTGTTAAATTCATCAGTTCTTCCTGGCACTGTAACTAAAGTTGATCTAATAAAATAGTTATATCATTTGTTTTGAATCTAAAAATGTTGCTACCAAAGTTTTTAAAGAGAAGATATTTTCCAATGTGCATCGCCATTACCTAAACTGGGGCTGGACTATGCAGAGCCTTCCTTCATCATCCTCTCAGTCAAGTCAGTCACTGGTTATGCCTCCATCTCCTTTTCAACAGTCTACTAGGAGGCAGAGGATTGTATTTGAAGATGATTGCATCTACTGCTGACTCTGATGGAAATATTATAGCATTATCTTTAGAGTATAGATGGGCTGAGTGGCTGGAAGGCATTTGTTAAAACATTCTTCTGCCTTGTTTAATTAGTTTGTACTGCTTAGAGTCTTCATAGTTTAATTTTTCCAAAAGATATCCTTAGATTTATGAGCAACAGAGTGGTGCTACCCCATAACCGTTCCTTGGAATAGTTTGTGCAGAGATGTCTTGTGAGGAACAAGGATATAAGGTACTGAAATCTTAGTAGCCCTCACACAAGCCAAAGCCTTTTCTGAGAAGTTCTTAAAAGCGTGTAAATAAAGTGTCGATAAAGGATATTGATAGGAGAAATGTATACTGAGGTGAAATGCACAGGGGACGAGTGTTTGCAAGGCAAAGATCTCAGTAAATGCTGTAAGTAATAAGTGGATATAATTACCTGCCTTTTATGTAATTCCCCTTTTTAAACCCCTCTGATAGCAAAGGTCTAGTTTTGCCCATTACCACATACATTCATAGCTGCTTTCTGGTTATGAGTCCAGTAAACATATTTTTCAAATGTTGATGATGTATTTCTGCTCTCATTTCCTCCTGTGCACATGTGTACGTCACACAAATACCATACAGCTGTATTATGGTGAATCCTTTGAGATAAAAGAAGTTTCCTCAGGGGAAGGATAAAGTAAAAGGCTCAGAGAACAGGTGTCTAAAGTTTGAAATGACAGTAAAAATTAAGCAACTGATGCTATGCAGATGTGAAGACTTTTCAGAAAATGAAAAAAACTGAACCTCAATCTCTGAGTACAGTTTTCAAGAACTAATGATTTTCTTTCCCCAGTCCTCCCAGCACATATGCACATCTTTTCCTCAAAATAACAAATAACAAATTATGATGAGTATAGTGCTGAGGGAGAGCCAAAGGACTTGCTAATATATATTTTGTATACCAGTGGTGGCTATGTCATACAGAAAAAATGCACGGGATTTTTTTCCATTTTTAATATCAATAAACAACAGAGGTCAGGACATTTCCTAAGGATTTATTGACTGTTTTGAGTTAATATCCTTCATCTTACTTATGAACAAGCATTTGCTGCTCTCCCATTATCAGTCTGCAGGGAACATCCTGCAGCTTGACACAATTTCCTACATTACAGCAATGCAAATCAGTAGAAACAGTGTTCAAAGAGTGGCTAGAGACACTGCCCTATGCATAAAATGCATGCTATGAATAAGAATAAGGACATTGAATAAAACCCTCTCTGCACTGGACCAGACTGTTTCTCATGAGATGTAATGCTACTCTTCCTTTGACATTCAGGAAAGCCGACTGATCAGTTCTAACTCTCTTCTATGCAGTTGCCTTATTGCCCACAGCCAAACTGGAGCAGGTAGCATTACCTGATACAGCAGTGCCTCAAGATGTTGTTGCATAGGCATGGGGCCTTCTGTGTCACTGTTTTATCCTCTTCTAACATCCAGTCTTAAATGTACCGTCTTTGATGAGCCTCTGAATGAAATTGTTTCCTTTCTGAAAAATCAGAGGCAGAGAGTAAGTGCAGCATAAGAACTGCTTAAGGGAAAGCACAGATGGAATCTGACAGAGGAGAACCATGGAAACTTTATAAATAAAGGCAGAATTGTTTACAAGTATTTTCCTTTTTTGGGTGTGGGTGTGAGAAGTTGCATTATTTGAATGCACTTTTCTCTCATGGCATGTTTTTACCCTCAGCGCTGCATGAGGTTCCCAGAGAAACAGGCAGCAGTAACACCATCACCATGTGCCCACTGGCTGTCCCTGCAGGGAGTGCAGTGCTTCTGAGGCACCGGCCAGAACCTGGGATAAACCAGCAGCGGAAGCTGAGCTGTGAGCTGAGCTCTGCCTTGCTCTGCTTTGCAGCCAAGCCGGGGAGCTCAGGCAGCCCTCTGCTAACATGACTTCACTCCCAGCAACCAAACCAGGCCTCTGGCTGCTGCCAGCCACTTTGTAGTTACCCTCCTGTTGCTCAAGTGGTTGCAACTGGAGCTTTCAGCACATAATTCAAAGCCTGTGTGACATGGAGGGTGTTACAGTTTCACATAAAAGAATTTATTCCTACTTGAATTTACAAAACAAAGCATTACAAGCAGTTAGGCAAAAAACTCTCTTAAAAGAGCTTTGCTCTTAGGCTGAGAGGTGGCTTTATTCCTGTGGTAGCTTACATTATTTACAGGCACATCTTCGGATTTTGTATAAACTGCCTCACACTTTTTGGAGTTATGCTGTCCGTGTTCGGTAACTCAACTTCCCAAAGTGCTGGAGGCAAAGCTGAGCCCTGGAGAGGGCAGGAGGCAAGTGGGCTGCCCACGGCTGAGCGGGTGTGCAGGACCAGGCAGCACAGCATGGCATAGCATGACATGACACAGCGCAGCATGGCATGGCTCAGCATAGCATCATATGGCACAACACAGCATGGCATAGCGTGGCATGGCACAACACAGTATGGTATGGCACAGCACAGCATGGCACAGTATGACCTGACGCTATATGGCACAGCGCAGTGGAGCAGAACACGAGTGCAGAGGTCACATAGCAACAGGAAGCTGCAGCAAAGGGAATTCTCCTCGGAGCAATCACACAAACAACACTGGCAGTGTGAAGGTAAGCCAGAGGGTGAAGACACGATCCTCAAAGAGGTCATAAAAGTAGAAAGAGGAGGAAGCTGAAAGGAGACTGTCAGTATTTGGAGAAGGAAAGTACATGGGGAAGCAACAGTGAGGTTCATGAGAGAAAGTGAGAAGAAAAACAATAAGCAGAATTAGTCTCCAAACAACACAAGCTATGTGCCCAATGACAGAAGTGCTGGTAGGTATGCGAGTATTTCTAGCACTTGTTTCTGACAGCTTTTAATATATATTTCCAAAAGCATAATGGTATGGTTTTACTGTATTATTATTTAAAAGGCTTTTTTTTCTTTATCAGCACAGTATTAAAATAAGAATAGTAATATGTATTTAAATCATTTGTTTTGGAAATCTATGTTATATGTGTAAAATAAACACTTCTCTGGTGAGTGGTGTTGCTAGAGACGATGAGGATGAGTAATGCTGTATTGGTATTCCTGGTACTGCTGCATGGTGAGCCTTAGCCAAGAGGTTTTACAGACACAGAGTAGCAGAAAACTTCTGCTTTGAAAATCTTGCAGAACAAATAAACATGGCACAGCCTGGGATATTACAGCAGCTCTTAGCACTGTCCTTCTGCTTTATTCTCTGCTCTTCATCTTGAGAAGCAGTGCTGTGTTCCAACAGCCACCGTGCTGCGCCCTGTGGGCTGGCAGTGGTGTTAGCAGGGAGGAGGCCTGGGCTGCGGCCTGGATCATTCATCTCATCCTCCTCCCGCAGAGAAAGGAATGGGCGAAATGCCATGACTTGGGTGACAGGAAAACTGCGTATCCTGAATTAAAATCTACGACAGAACAGAGTTCTGAAAGCTCAGAGCAGCATCCTGGTGTGCCTTCCAGGACCGTCCTGTCCAGTTGCTCTGTTTGCATCTCCAGCCAGACCAAACATCCACTCGTATTTTCCTCAGTTTTATGAATGATTTCCTGGAATTTTCTATTAGTTACGTCAGGAGGAAGAAGCATTTGACAAGACTTACATCAAAAATACTGAAGTTTGCTAAACTGGAAATCCCTTTATTTGTGTAACTGTGGTGACCATAGGGTGGTTCAAGAGGAACTTAGGAGGCACACAACAACTGGGCCGCTGTGCTGGGGCTGGGGCCAGGGCCAGGGCCAGGGCTAGGGCAGTCCCCAGGCTGTGATAAGCAGTGCAGAAGAAGGAAAGTGGGTGACTGAACTGAGGAGGACTTGGCACCAGAACCATAGCACAGAACATCCAGCTTTTGTGCAGGTGAAAGCAGGATGGAGGGCCCAGCCTGGAGAAGAGCTGAGTGCTGATCCTCATGTGGATTACTGGGGTGTGGTGCCCCCCTCTCTTGTTGCCACCTAAGACAGTTAGTTCTTCTGCTTTAAATATTGCTGAAGCACGAAAGTAACAGCAGACAGTACCAACTCAAATAGTTTCTAGCTCAGCTTGTACATTAATACATAGAAAAAAAATTGTGTGTGTTTTTAACTGAGATGTGAGTATACAGTTTAATGGCAACTTTGTACTATGTTCACATAATATTTTCTTAGTATGCAAAGGTGAAGTACGGTTCTTTCATGGTATTCAGGGAGTATTTTGTATTTTGGCTAGAGGAATCTGCCATTTGTGTTTCCTAAACCGTACTTGCTTTTTATACGTCAAGGAGCTTTTGGCTCACACTGCTGGAAGTTGAGGAAGTAAATGTAGCCAAGTGATGAGCTGAGAGGCATCTTTCTTAGGCTATTTGTTCAGTCTGAACTCCTGTATTGGTAGGACGGGCAGATTATTTACAAATCCAGGCACTGAGAAGTCAAGAATGTTGCTGTGAGGGCAGCCAGTACCTTTCCCCTGAGCTATGAGAGAGCCAGAGCTTGGAGAGATTGTTCAGGGGGAGTAGTTCTAAGGGAATAAACAAGCACCCCAGACAGTTTCTTGTGTTGGCTATGAAAGAGACATACAGGCCAGCTTGTTGTTACTAGTCAAGGCTATAAAGGCAGAAATAATTAATCTGTGCTTAATTAGTAGATCATATCTACAAAAAGGGGTGTTCTATGGTCGAATAGTTTGCTGTGGTATTTAAATGCCAAAACCAAATTAAATAGTTTGGTAAAAGTTAATGCTGAGGTGAAGAGGTAAAAACACGTACGATGTACATGGGCTTGTAGTCGGATGATTTTAATTTGTCAAAGAAAAAGAATGAAAAGGCCTTAATATTATTATCAGTGGTTGTTAAGTGACTTGACCAACCTATCATGAATCAAGTGCCACATTTTAAGTTCTTTTTAAACAGGCTGTTTGTTTCTCTATAGCCTTACAATTATAAAAGTCACTTTGTTTATTCAAGAATAATCTTAAAAGAACATTGCTTGCAATGAATGTTAGCTCTCTAGCAGCCAGACGGACAGGAATACACTCTGATGTCATGCAGGGTGTCATTTGCAAGGTCATGTCATGAGAACTACGCCTTTTCATGGGATAATTGTCCTGCTGATATATAAATACTCCGACATTTATGGAAAAATATACGTCAAGGCAAAGGAAGCTTGTTCATGTTTTCAGCAAATAACCAAATATTTCTATAGTAATGTATAATTGTTTGCTTTGAGGAGAAGTCTTAAATTATACCAACTCTTTTTCCTTCTTCTGAATGACTTAATTGTAGTGAAGGTGAAGTGTTTTACACAGTAGCTGCTGTTGAAGCTGAGTAGGTTGCTTTCTGTGCCATTACAAACTGCCTTCTGAATGATGCCCTTCGGTTAAAAACATAAGGTTATCTAGAGTGTTACCTTACCCAACCTGTACCAATCCTTGTAACACTCTTTATCTGAAGTTGCAACAGCTGGGGAGAAGAGACTTCCTGCTACCTTTGTCCTTAGCAGTCTCTCTGCTAGCATGTTCCTCCCTCCATGTATATTTGCCCTATTGGTTTCCCATCCTAATTTTTGTCAGTGTTGAGAATGCATCTCTTTTTGACCTACTCCTTTTTAACAGCCTGCTCAATTTGCTGTGGGCTTTACTATTTAACTTCACAGAAGGAACTGTGATATTGAATTCTTCCAGGGAGGGAGCACCCACAACCTTGCTGGGTAACATGTTCCAGTGTGTCTCCACCCTCACAGTAAACAATTTTGTTCTAATATCTAGTCTAAATATACCCTCTTCCAGTTTAAAACCATTTTCTCTTGTTCTGTGCTACATGCCCTTATAAATCTGAGTACCATTCCTGCTGAATGCCCAGTGTACCTTGGGTCCTTGCACTGGCAGATGTGGGGGTGCTCAGATCAAGTTCCTCATAAGGGCAATGTGACTGAAACATGCATTACAGTGTCTGTGGACCCATTGCCAGATACAAAATTATAGAATCATAGAATAATTTGAGTTGGAAGGGATCCTAAAATGTCATCTAGTCCAACTCCCCTGCAAAGAATAGGGACAGCTACAGCTTGATCAAATTGCTCAGAGCCCCCTCCAGCCTGACCTTGAATGTCTCCAAGGACACATCTTCCACCATCTCTCTGGGCAACCTGTTCCAGTGCCTCAACATCCTTATTGTAAAAAACTTCTTTATATCCAATCTAGATTTCCCCTCTTTTAGTTTGAAACCATTTCCCCTTGACCTTCACAATGGGCCCTGCTAAAGAGTCTGTCCCCTTCTTTCCTGTAGCTCCCCTCTGGATACTGAAAAGCTGCTATCAGGTCTCCCTGGAGTCTTCTCTTCTCCTGGCCTAACAGCCCCAGCTCCTTCATCCTATCCACACAGGAGAGGTGTTCCATCCCTTGGATCATTTTTGTGGCCCTCCTCTGGATGTGCTCCAATAGGTCTATGTTTCTCCTGTACTGAGGGCTCCACATCTGGATGCAGTACTCCAGGTGAGGCCTCACTAGCGCAGAGTAGAGGGGCAGAATCACCTCCCTTGCCCTGCTGGCCATGCATCTTTTGATGCAGCCCAGACTACAGCTGGCTTTCTGTACTGCAAGAGCACATGGCTGGCTCATGTCCAGCTTGCCATCCACCAGCACCCCCAAGCTGGCAGGGCTGTGCTCTATCCTTACATCCCCCTCCTTGTACTGATAGTGGGGGTTGCCTCGGCCCAGGTGCAAGACCTTGTACTTGGCTTTGTTGAACTTTGTGAGGTCCTCCCAGACCCACTGCTCAAGCTTGTCTAGATCTGTCTGAACGGCATTCTGTCCCTTGGGTGTGTTGACTGCATCATGCAGCTTGGTGTCATCCACAAACTTGCAGAGGGTGCACTTGATCCTACTGTCAATGGGATAGATATTAAAGAGAACTGGCCCCAGTACAGACCCCTGAGGAGAAACACTTGTCACTGATCACCATCTGAACATCGAGCCATTGGCCACCACACTCTGGGTATGGATGCATTCCTATCCATTCATTCTGTTTTTCAAACTAAAGCTACATGACAGCTCACTGAAAGCTGACTTAGTCTTAATAGAAGAAAAAAAAATTATACATGATCTTTTAAAGTCACTTCTTATCTTCTTATGAACAAATACTAAACTGCACTGACTTTAAACAGGGTTTTTTTGAGGATGAATCTTGGCTTTCTCTCAAATATCTGAGTATCAGTTTCACCTTTGTGGTGAGGACTTAGTTTCTTGTTCCATGACTCTGTAATACAGAGCAGGAAAAGGTAAAGCAAAATTATAATTCTACAAAGCCTTGCAAAATTTTATGGGGATGAAACCAAAGTGGTTCCTAAGTAAAAAGGAGTGATCTTTTAGATGCTACAGTAAATAGGGTCAGATATCCTGCTCTATTTTCATTTATATCTAGCCAGAATGTGTGAAAAACATAAATGTGTGAATGTGAATATGTGAAACCCACATTTTAAAATGTTTAAAATGTAAAAAAAAAAAAAAAAAAAAAAAAAGGTTAATACAGAAAACATCTGTATAGGTGCAGCAGATTTTGAATGAGAGTCATGAAACGTAGTTGGGTTATACATAGTTGGGTTATATATAGAAAGGGATAGCTGTTATTTAAAAATATTTAAATTTTTACACTTATTAAATACATCTAATGATCTTTGTTTTTTTTCTTTTTTTTTATCTTTTTTTTTTCATTTTTGTTTTTGAGGAAGTACTTTTTGATGGAAAAGCTCTATTAATATTATTCTGGTAAGTGAAGATGGATCAGTAGAATGAATGGAAGCTTAATGAAGGCAGTAGTTCCTTTTCCACGCAGCCAGAGGGACTCCATAAGTTCAAAATATTTTTCATGTAGATTAGAAAATTGCAACTGGTGACTGGACAGAAAGAGAACAGAAAATCAGAATTTATTGTATGTTTTTTCACTTCTGAATTCAAGATCTTGTCTTTGGCTTTTTACACAATCTGATAGTGATAGGACAAGGGGGAATGGCTTTAAACTAAAAGAAGATAGATGTAAGTTAAATGTTAGGAAGAAATTCTTTACTTACAGGTTGATGAGGCCCTGGCACAGGCTGCCCAGAGAAGCTGCGGATGCCCCATCCCTGGAGGTGCTCAAGGCCAGGTTGGATGGGGCCCTGGGCAGCCTGAGCTGGTGGCTGGCAACCCTGTCCACAGCAGGGGAGTTGTAACTAGATGATTTCTCAGGTCCCCTACAACCTAAGCCATTCACTGATTCCATCATTCACTTGATATATCCTTGCTACAAATCCTGTATCATGACTTTCATTTGAAGAAAAAACTGCAATAGTTGCTTTCCTGGGTTTTTAACTGAAGTCACATATTGTAGCTAGCAAGATGCTTATGTAAGACTGTCTTAAATGACTTTGTACTCAGAAAAGGTCATAAGTAAATGACTTTGAAAGTGGAAGTATAGGACAATTTCTGTATTTCACTATAAATTCTCTTGAAACCCAGAGGTCAGCAGAGTTACTTGGGATTTACAGTAAAGTACGCATGTGCAGAATATGGCTCTATGATTTTAATTGTGCTTTGTTTCCATTGTGCAGATACTGTATGATAGTGTGCGAAAAACGAAATGTATATATATAGAGAGAGAAGACTCAATATACAAGAGCATAAAATAATAGCTATAGGAGAGAAAAAGAAAAATCTAACTGCTTAACATATGAAATGTTTTTTAATGTTTCCTTTTTGAGAACAGTCTTTAAAAGTAGTGAATTCTTTATATAGAGATTACAGTGACTAGTTTTTTTTTTTTATGTAGGGCATTTTAGAATAAGATTTACAAGTACAACCTTTCTCTATTTTGTGGTGTTTATCTTCTTGATTTGTTGTATTTTCTTGCGGTCTGCTGGCAAGGCCTCTGGAGAGTTAGAAGTTCTCCAGAGGAGTCTGATTTGTTAAGCTTCTTTTGGCCGTATTTGGATCCCAGAGTTTGTTTGGTCTTTCCTTTGGCTTTTAGATAACAGAGAGCACTTTCACAATCTCAAATCACACAGAGGAATTGGTAGGGCCCTTCATGCTTCATAATGAAACATACCTTCTGTGTTGCTGAGGAAGCAAAGGCTGCAGGAGTGGAAGATTTTCAGTACAGGTGATCCATTTTCTGAAGGAGCTGAGTGTGATCAAGTGAAACATTTAAACCTATAAAGTAAATTCTGCATTAGTGCTTAGAGTGGTTACAGGAAAGGTGAGATACTTCAACAGAGAAAACAATAATAAAATATGGAAATATGGAAGTCATAGAAGAAAAATCACATTTGGATTTGCAAGGTTTATGTACAGGTCTGGTTCAATACTTTCACAGAAGTCCCCGGATTTTGAACATAAGCCATCATTTCAGAACTAAGAATGATGTAAAATGAAAAAAAAAAAACCAACCATAAAGCTACTGATGGAAGGTAGACATAGCCCACCTAAAACAGTGCATCTCTCCTGAGATGCTTGTGTGGCTTTTCCTAGACAGGACTTATAAAGACTTACCGGTGTTTAGCAGACTGCAGACTTTGTCTGCTGCTGGAGCCAGTGCACATTCTGCAGCTGGGAGCCTTCTCATTGATCTGTGCCCCTAAAGGGCTCTGAATCTGGCAATGGAAGCAAAAGATAAAATGACAGGAAGGTTTTGTTCAGTGCTCTTATTTTGAGAGATGCATTAGGCTGTGCAAAATTAAAAGGAGTCGGGTTTCCTGTTTCTGTTCTAATGTTTTTACAGTGTGAAAGTATGGGAGGTGCATATACCTCTGATCGTATTTCCTGCAGAAGCACCATGAAGCAGACAGATAAAATGATATAGCTAATTAATTTGGAAGTGTTATCTAAAGGTAGAGTTGAACACCACAAGTGACTGTTAAATTCATTGCCAAATAGAACAGCTTTTGCGAGTGCCCTAGAAAAAATAATCATAAGCATGTTTGTACCACATCTCTTCTCTATGTATGTTTTAATATCTTGCTACAGAGGCAAGATTTATCTTTGAGGGTTTTCCATTTGCTCTCTAATCTTACCATTAGTCTGTGTGCAGATGTCTCTTTCCAGCTGTGCTTCTTCTTCCTAGTGTTTAATTCAAAAAGCAATAAGAAATGCCCTTCATCCCAGGAAAATTTATTGTGATAAGCAATTCTTGGGCCAGACTGGCTCGAAAGATGACATGTAGCTGTCCTGTCTCTGGAGGAGAGGACAGTGTTCATAGGCACTTCCTGGCACATGGAGATTTTGTCTCCCTTCAGAAAGCCTAATGCTCTCTCCGAGGGTAAAAGTTGTACCTCTTTTGGCTGGACACCTTTCTCCTTCGAAGTGGCTCTCTGCCACCTGGCAGGATCAGTGCCTGCATGTTTGCTGGCAGGACTTTCAGGCAAAAAAAAAAAAAAATGCTTGGTGCACTGGCATCGAGGCTTACTGCAGCAGTACGTCCATTTTGCTTGCAAGTTTGGCAAAAAAAGCATGCAGAGAGGCAGATTGGCTCAGGAGGGACTTCACACATGGTTCGGTTCACTGCCTGCTGCCTGGTGCACTGCTAGAGCACCCCAGCTACTTGGGGTCCTCAAGCAGGACAGGAGGCGACTGCCCACTGAGGTGTGAGCCCAGGGAGGCAGTCTTGAGGGAGCTCTGGGGCCAGGGACTTTGGTGGGGCTTTTCAGGACACAAGGGAACAAGTCAGCTGATTGGAGACCCAGGGATGTGCCTGAGAATGAGCTCAAATCTAAATGTTGTTTGATTTATTCCTCCCAGGAAAAAAACCTCATTATTTTCCCAGTGACTAGATGCTAATAAGGGCACTAGTAACTCCACTTTAGTAATGAGAGTGTGATATTTGTACCTCTCTTGTCTAAATTTAGTCTAGTGCTGTGCATACAATGCTTTCTATCACTTCCTTGATAACCTGTCATGAATTACACACTGATTTGTTGAGCTGGGATATATGCAGTGATTCTTCTGGTAAAGCAAGCCAAGAGAACTTATCTGACAGATTTCTGAACAGCTAGGAGTGGTGTGTCATTGGAGATGCATTCAAGCTTTGTGAAATCCGTATTCAGACTGTGAAATGGGCAGACACATTTTTAAAAATAATATTATTTTCTTAGACTTAAAACTATGCTGGCAATGCTGTTTGTGTAAATAAGTTTACATTTCATGTAAACGTCTGAGAGAAAGAGATTTCTTGATGTTGGTTCTTTGTTTAATTGTATGAATGTCAATCTAAATAGTACACGAAATTCACTGAAAACAGAAAGCCATAAAACACTCAGACATGGTACTTGCCTGCATGTTCTGGTGGCATGGCTGGGTATAATGTGAAGAACATAACAAAACAGCTGGTTTACATCAAATGGCTTTCTAATAGCACAAAAGAAGACAAACTAGGCTCTGCTGGCTCTATCGCTTATGCTTTGCATCACCTGATGTAATTTTCTCTGATGGATCTCTTTCCTCTCTGTAGTATCTCTAGGACCTACACTGTAGTTGCCTATTCATGCTGCACTTGACAGATAGCTAAGTGAATAGAAGTGCACTGCCCAAAATAACAGTTTCCAGTGGCTTTCCATTAATATTCCTTTTCTCTTTTTGGAGAGTTCTAGGGGTAAAAACCCATCAAGTCTGGAATCTGTTATGCATTAAGCAGTTGTTACCATACAGACATGTCAATATTGATGTAAGGTCCTGTGATGCGATGGATCTTTCAAAATAATGTCAGTTCTCTATTGGAAATGAGGCTACCATTATATACATCACTCTTCAGAGGCCAGTGGCTACATGCAATGGCAACATCTTTTGTTCAGTGACCTGGAACCTGATTTGTAAATGCATTTGTCTGTGTTTACATTCATGTGCATCCTTTGCGTTTTTTAGTACTCATACAAGCATATTTAATGAAACAAGCAATTTGATTAGATTTGGGCTTATTTAAATATTTTACTTTACCTATCCTCGGCTGCTTCTTCCAGATAACCTTATTTTATTGCTCATCCAGTATAAAAACTTGCCAAGGGCCTCACACTCTAATGCTGTGACACTAAATTGCTACAGCTTAACTCTCTCACAGAAACATTTGTGTAAAGTAATATTTTTGTGCATGTTTTAAAATTGCATTGTATAGTAAATACACTATTCAGTGACTTCTAGAATTGATTTAGTAAAAATGTAATGACGAATTACAGATGCTGGAATTAATATTTAGAAGGTATGGTACTGCAGAAAGTGCAAAACTTTGAGCGTCACCTTAGTTGACTGGTTACATTCTCCATTTTTAGATACATAGGTATGAAAAAAATAAGGAAATTATAGGGCATAAACGCTTGGCAGGTCTTTTAGGCAGCACCTTTCAACTCAGTTGCATGAAGGATGACATACAAACGATCATTACAAAATACTTTTCCTTGAGAAGAGTGTCATCCTCATTACACAGTGAAGGGTAGAAAGACTACAAGAACCATTTTGTGCTCTGGCTAATTTCTTTAATTTTATTTGGCCTCTGTCTTGAAAGAAGTAGAACGTCTAGATTAGAAATCCAATTTGTTACACACTTTTACGAGTAGTGTAGGTTAGATTTAAACAACTTTTGCTCTACAGCTCATTTATATTCTGTACGTCATCAGATGGTTATCTATAAAACCATTTCAAGAAAAAGAGCTGTGGACTCCTATGCACTTGTCAGATGCTGATGGAGTCTGTGGCAGGCAGAGACAGGAGCTGGCTCTGGTCCACTCACAGTGCCAGGCTGCACAAAGGAGCCAGGCACACATACAGCATTTTGGATGTGGTCTTGGAATTGCATTTGAGAGTTGGTGCACAGTTCTTCAGCTGGGAAGGGGCTGTCTCTTTAGAGAGGACACTGATAAAGAGAGAGGTGATAATATTTTTTTCTTTTGTGGTGAGGTCTGTAAGTGCTATTAAAACTGGTGAAATAGTAAGTCACGTAGGAAATGTATTAACTGCTCAGTCTAATAAGAATTACTGGATGATTGGTCACACTCAATGTCATTTATTTTATTCCAGGTATTTGATACATCATGTCTAGAAAAAATATCCTGGTTAGTCCTGTAGGTTGGGATGCCACATTTTGTAAAACAAGAACTATAAGGAGAGAAAAAAGAGGAGAAAATTACCTACAATCTTGTTTGTAGTCTTGCTCTCTGTGAACTTAAATTTCCCTGTTCACTCCTTTTGTTAACAGCCCATGAGAAAAGCAGGGCTGCTTGCACCTTAGCCACTTTCATACAGTATATAGGTTGGACCACAAACTTAATTTACTGATAATTAACTAGTCATATCTTGGTCATATTCTTGTGTCAGGAAGGATTTATTTTAGCCACACACAACCAGGCAATTGGTTAAATCCCTGATGAACTCTTTTTCATCTTCCATTCTTCTACATCAGACATGATCCTAGACACCAAGGGCTGCTGCTCTGGGCTGTCTCAGGTGCTTGCTTGTGTGTCTTGCTCACGCTCCCAAAATCAAATCCATGTACAACTTTTTGAGAACTTGGATAAGAATTATTTCTGAGGACGGATTAAGAAAGAGTACTGAGTGTTTCACCCTCTTATGTAGCATAAGGCATGCCTAACAAATTCAATGCCTTTGACCTCGTTGTTACTGGTATCAGAATTTCTCTAGTTCTGTGTTTGTAGGACACACAACTTTTAGGGACTGAGACATTTTAGCATAAAAGAAGCCCAAAAGCTTGGATAAAATTCTGTGTCTTGTAGTACAAAAGAACTGAAAATATAGAAATTGATAATTATTCTTGCATTTAACATTCACAAAAAATACAGTTATTGTTCAACTGTCCCTTAATACCTTAGTTACTTGTCCAAGTTTCTATATGGGCAAAATGATAAAAATAAAAACAAAACCATATAGTTTCCAAAGCCATATTCCACAGTCTGGGGCAAGAGGTAAGCCTCACTGATGAATGTAAATACCTTAGAGCTGCACCCGCACTGTGCAGGTGATGACTGTGTTGACTGCTTGGGATCTACTCAAACTTACACTGCAGACACTGCTCTCAATGAGGTTACAAAAAGTTGAGGAATTTCTAGTTGGGATGACACTGCTTTCTTGACTGTAGGCTGTGCCTTCCTCTGCAAACTACAACTTTGCATCTAAATACAAATCACTCAAAGCAGTTAATTTTTCTTTTCCATACAACCTGAAAACAGGCATCCAATTTGCTCTCTTGGATGGAGACTGTATGTTTCCCAAATAGAGCCCACTTGGGTTTCTGGGACTTCTTTTGCTGTCAGAAAGTTTTTAATTGGTATGCACTGAAAATCTGGGGCCTGGCAGACTCAGTGTTCATATTCAGTTTTAGATCAGTTTTGTCTTTTTTTACTTTTTTTTTCAGTAAGAGCTGAGAACACTGACATTCACTCAGTGTGTTTCCTCTGTGCTGAACTGCTCTACATTGAATAACTAACAAGAGACCAAGGAACACTGTGAAGATATCTTTTCATTGCTTGTGCTCAGATTTTCCTTTCATTGCCAAGACACAGCATCCATTTCCAGCACTAAATGTCATGCACACAATAGCTCTGCTGTCGGTGTGAAAACCTAGCTTAACTAGAGGAGGAGGCATAAAAGATCAGATCACATCCTCTGTGTGCAAAACTGTACAATCTGAAACATGTCTTTCACAGGCAATTCAAAATAGATTGATTAGACAGGATTGTATCCTAAAGCTTCATTGTCCGCCTGCATCAAATGTAATTTTTTTGACTTGAGCCATCTTTACATGTCTAGGCACTGAAAGTTATTATGGTCCTTGCTTGACCAAAAGAAGGCAGGATTTGAAGGAATGTTTGCAGACCGGAGGCTTGCCTGCATGTGGTCTCCACATTGGTGAGTAGTGGATGGATGAACATCAAGGCACACTGAGGCTCTTTGTCTTTATGCAGCTCAGAGCAAACAATGTTTCAGATGACAACTTTAAGTAAAATAGGATGTGGCTTTATCTCACTATTTGCATGTAAGGAGCATCAAATGAGGATTGTACAGGACAAAAGAAAGCAGAGCCAGCCAAATCCCAGTGCAAAGTAGTGTTGAAAAACAAGCAGTAGGTCAGTCACTGAAACAGGAGTAGGACCCAAATCAAATTATGAATTTCCAGCCTTGCAGTTTGACATTCACTGCACAGTCTGTAAATTGATTCAAAAACTGTATAAATTCCTCAATACAGAAGTGAATAATTTATGAGAATATTTCTCCAGCTTTATATAGTAGGGTGTACATACAATCTCATTTGAAAAAATAATATAACATGCAATGAAAAAATGATATGCTCTGACATTTAGTGGTGTTTGTAAGATATAAGTCTATTTCTAGTACAGTGTAGGCTTAAATAGCCAAGTGGTTTTTATAGGAGATAGGCTGCTGCATTCGTTTAGAGTTTGCCAATATGCGCTAGTCTACTGAAGTAAGCCAGCCTTGTGCTGAATAAAGATATGGGACTCTCTTCATGTATAGGACAATGTGAATAAACCTTTGTACCTTCACTGGAGATCTGTGCATATGTCATGTCTTAAATTGTGAAAAAAAGAAAACAGGATTTAAACAAATTGATTGTTTCCATTGGATACACTCATAGGGTCTGCATATGCCTTAGTTTACCAAGTTGAAACTTGAAATAAAAATGTGTAGCTGGAAAATCTCTGTGGTGGGTACTGTAAAATTCCAGTCAGATGGTTGTGAAACTTAGTTCATTCTTGTTAAACAGTTTTGTATCTATCTTTGTTTCAAATGTGTTTAAACCATAAATGCTGTTAAGTGTTTGTTTTACTGCTGTTCAGTGCTTTTGGTTTTGCATTACATTAAGAAGCAGAAGCATGCTGTTGATTGGAATACTGCACGTAACATTGTTCTGCACAGTCCTTCAGCTGGAAGAACAGAAGCGTGAGTTCTCTTTGTATTGGTAAATATATCAGAGAGATGAGGATACCTACCTGTGTAGTGCCATCACAAAGCAGAAGAGGAAGGAAAAAAAAATCATTTATGACTGGACTGACATTCAGTCAGTGGAAAAAAAATAATAAACCTAAAACAATAGAGCAAATGTTACTGAGTCTTCCTCTTCAAGATAATTTTGACTTGTTACAAAGCAACTTAAACCAAGTTTCTGTGACTCTTTCTCTGCAGTGATCTGAACAACCCCACCAAAAAAGGTCTGAACTTTTCTAGATGCAGTTGGTACAGCATTAGGAGGTATTAATCTTTATTCAGAATCCTGCCTTCAATCTCCAAAAATTCAAATTCCACTTAGCTTAGAAAGGTGCCGAGCCAAAGTTTCTGATCCTTTCTTGGATCTTGCTCGTGTAAAACTTACATTCATTTCAACTAAAACAGACTCCTCCTATCTTGTTCCTACGCTTCCACTGAGAATCATTTTAGCTGAGATGATTGCTGTGATCACTTAATTGGGCCAATAATGTGCAGTAGTTTATATAGCAGCATGTAGAAAGCCAAGGAATAATTTTCATTTGTAGAATCTAGGTCTTCAGTAGGAAAATATTTGTACGTGGTACTATCTAGCCACGTGGAAATACATAGATTGTGTGATGCTTGAATAATGTTTAACTCCAGAGGGGGACTCTATTAGCAGAACTGCAGAACTCTAGCTGTGGCTTCCTAATGGAAACAAGGACAGATCATGAATGAGGTAACTAAAGTAGCTAAAGTAGGTTATATTGATGCCCACAAGGAAATATGTCCATTATATTTTTTCCTGCGGCTTTCTATTTTATCTTTCTCATTTAACAAGGATCCATGTACAAGGAAGGACAAACTGAGGGAAGGAAATAATTATTTAGGAAATACCCTTTTGCTTTCAGACTAGCTGGATTGTTTTCCTCTGTCTTAGAAACCCCTGTGTATAGCCAGTGAGCAGTGTCAAATGCTTGGTTTGAATTTCTCTTTGTGTGTTTACTGTGACAAAGAAGATCTCAGCTTGTAAGCAAACAGCAGAGCATTGAGCAAGGATGTGTTTTGAAAGACAAGAACAGCTGAGCCTTCTGGAGGCTGCACAGTTTACTGATTATTGTGGTTTCCAGGCTGATTTTGCTTACAGTTACATGTACGTAATTTATCTGCATATCCAATTCTATAAATTAATCCAAAGAGGAATTAGTATAATGCTGCTCTCCAAACTTCCCTCTCCCTTGTTCTAAAATAAGAGCAAAAATCTCCAAAACTGCATATTGTCAGGATTGACTTCTCACTCATCCTCCTTTACAGCCTTTCTCTTCCTTCTTTCCTTCCTTGCTTGCTTTCTCTTCCTTTCTTCAACTTTTTTCTTTTTTTTTCTTTTTTCAGTTTCCTTTTTTCTTTTTTTTCCCTTTTTTTTTTCTTTTTCATTTTTCTTTCACTTTCTTGCCTTTTTACCCCTCCCTTATTCTCTTGTTCTTTCCCATTCTTTCTTTCATTCTCTCTTTCTTTCTAAAGCGACTACATTCTTCTGGAGGGGACAAATTATGTTTTGTTTATTGCCTTCTAAAACATTTTATATGAAGAGAACTCAGGACCTAAGTGAGTATCTCGCAGATGGTTCTTTTGAATCCCTGGGAGTCTAGCAGTTTTACTGGTTTTGGAACAGGAGTGGGCCCCCAAAATGGACTGACTGTCCAGACTGCCTGAAAAAAAAAAGCAAGACAAGAAAGACTAGTCACTCTACTTGCTTGTTTACCTAAATTTTTTTAATCAAAAAAGCTTGAACAGTTTCTGAACTGGTGACTTCTTGAAGAGAATGTGAAAACGCATGAACCTGATACTAACAATTTTGTGAAAAGACATTACTTGATAATACTGATACATGTTTCTTTGTAGATCCAGATAATTATATTTGACTGTTGTTATTTAGTAAGAACAGTGCACTTCCTGCTGTTCAAGAGGCACGTGAAAATTCAAGGCCTCCTACCAGCAGCCTGTTTCTTATTTCTGAAAAGCTAGCTATGCTTTAATTGTGGTTTAGAAGTTAATGTTACTTCAGAATTATCTTCTAAATTCCCATAGCTGCTATTCTGCAGATGCTGACGATCTCCATACTATATTGCCCATGATTCTTTGTTACCATCTGCTAAAGGTCCAAAATCTCATTTGGCACACTACTAACTTGAAGTCCCTTTTTCCTTTCTTGAGACTGAACCACAAGAGCAAACAACCCTTCTGTATAGCTTCTGGTCAACTTACCCTGCTGTTTAATAAAGAACTCCTTTCAGAGATACACACCAATTCTTCTGCTTAGGTCAGCCAAGAGGAATTGTAATTCCTTGGATACATCTTATACCCTTCTCTTTTTATCCAAAGGAAAAGATAATTTTCACTAGGCAAGCTGATACTCTGCCAGGCAAGAAGAACACATGGTGTTTGAAAAATTTAATCTGTCTTCAGTAAAAGTCTCTTTTCAAATGTGTGACTGTTCTTTCTCTATTAGCCAACTGCACATATGTAGTATTAAAGTATTCAGAAAATAGTATTTAAAAGTATCATGAAAACAGTAATTGTAAATTCATGGTATATTTTACCCATTCTTCATTACTTTTTCGTATAGCTATGCACAGCATAGTTAGTAACTGGACTATTTTTGTTCTCTCTGTAAAATTTTTAAATAATTTAGTTTAAATGATTGAGTTGAAACTGGTTATTATTAATTATATCACTGTTATAATAATCAATTTTTAACAAAAACTCTGCTTACTAAACTAGGAATTGACAATTCCACGGGTAATAAGTACATTCAGCAAAGTCCTATAGGGAAGATTTAAATGGGAACACTGTGCTGTGCTTACTGAGCTGGAGCAGATGTGTATCACACCCATTTCCCATCCAATAAGTGCTTATGTTTGACACTGTGACATGTTTACAGGGACAGTTCTCTCTTTTCTGTGCTGTGAAGAAAGCTGAACAAAGTCTGCCACTCTCTAGTTGGATCTATAATAGCGAGACTGTCAAATCTCAGGAAATTATATGGAGCTAATTTTGTGCTTTAAAATATAACTGATGAGAGTGAGTGGAGAGCTTATTCAGAAATCTTGGCTTTTATTCTTTGCCAAGCAGTCCCACTCTCAGGCAGATTTTGAAAAAAGGTCACCATATGGGAAGATGAGAGCTTGGGAAAACCTGACCCTGAATTCCTTTGATAATGTTGTCTTCTGGGATGGCAAGCAGTGTGATTAAGTTGCATAACTAATTGGATAATTTATTCTACAGTCCTATGCATGTATTCTTTCTGCATTTAACCATTCAAGTTGGTATTGAGGTCCATTCAATCAACAGGTTATTTTTCAAGCTTTTTCAAGTATGTTTGGAGACTCTGCAGATATATCAAGCTAAGCTTCCAGGCACACCAGAGCCATGTGGACCCCGAATCTTTGCCCTTTTCTGCACTGAGCTGGTAACTCATCTCTGCCTTTTTTTTGGGTAAATAAGACCACAGTGCATCATGAAACTTGCAAGTCTATATTATGCTGCTCCATATGGAGTCATCGTCATGCAGGGAGGACATTGCAATGTGGGAATATTTGCAGCAGCTGAAGTCTGGGTACAGTGGCAGTCACTACTTGGAATGGCAAAAAAGATTTCTGAGGCCAGCTGTAGATATGGTTGATAGGGACTCTTTGCAGTGCCATGCAGGAGAGTCCATTTCAATAACTGCTTGCTTGTATTTTAAATGAATAAAATTTTAGCTAATTAGACTTTTACCATATGGTTCAGTTTGACTCCTTATATATAGAATCATAGAATCATTGAATCCTTAGATTTGGAAGGGACCTCTGAAGGCCATCTAGTCCAATTCAAACCTTACATAATTAACGTAAAATTATATTTAAAAATAATTTGAAAGATTATGCTAAAAAAAAAGTAAGGGAAAATTAGAGACTTTATTCGATAGGGAAATACAGTTCACAGCCTCTCAGACAAGATGGTTGAATCTGACTGATTCAACTTGTCTTACAGATTTGAATTTTCAGGTTTTATTTGAATTCTAGAACTTTTTTATTGCTTCAGAACTGATCTGTAAATCTTGCAAGGGAAGCCTTGCTCTTAACAGTTAATGTGCCTCATGATGCAAAAAACCCACAATTTTTTGTAGTTAAGTTTTAATGCTTCTGTAGAGGCAATTTCAGTAATTTAATCATGATGCACCAAATGCTAAATATAGACCATATTTATTTATTTATTTATGTTTTACAGAGCTCAGTTTTCTCATCTCTCTGCAAGGGACTGTTCTCCTTAAACTGAAATATATAAGCTCGAGGATGAATAAGATTTACTACAGCATTATAGGAAACATTACTGTTTGATTAAGTTCTACTTTTAAAGTTCACCACACACTTTCAGTGTCTTATTTGAGAGGTTTATTATATTCAACTTTCAGAGGTGATATATTATTTTCAACCACAGAAGTAAAAGACAAGTAATATTTGCATGCCTTGAAAAATATTTTTTTACAATTGTCTGTTTCCTTTTCATTTCTTTCTCATTTTTAAATTCTATTTCTTAACAGTAGTGGCTGTTTTAAGTAAAGATCCTGCCGCTGTGACTGCTGGGGCTGGATTCCAGCAGGATCACGAAAGGTTCATATAACGTATGGTCAGTAGTGTCCTCCAGCAAGGGCTTCCATGAATGAATTGACTCAACAGAGCGTTTACTGGAGCAGTTTGCAGATGGGAGTCCTGTGTGTAACTGTCTCTCGTGCTTTCTTAATATGTTGTTATCCATTTTATCTTCCTGAACTGATCCTCATGTCCTATTTCAGTGTATCTTTTTGTTCTTTGTACTTTTTTCATGGGAGCATATACACAATGCTTTTCTGCAAGGACACGTCCAATTCTGAACTATTAGGTAGGTAGTTTATCTCTTCAATTAATCCATTTAATTTGGGTGGTTCAAACTACTTACCTTGTGAATAGATGATAATCAATTGTCCTCCAGAAGCTAGGGTGACATTCCCATGTTCTGAAGATTGACCCAGAAGATTGTAAAGTTGAGAACAAAACGGTCAAAGTATAGAGAATACCTTACAGTAATGTCCTGTATTAATGAGAAAATTAGAATCATGATTCTTCAATTCAATTTTAACTGATGTAAGCAGACATCCTTATTTGAGAAATTAAAATGGTAAACTGGGGCATTGACTTAAGTGCAGTTCTTAAAACACAGGATTCCTAAATTAGTCTGCAACAATTTAAGCAGTGATACTTATGTTTTATATATCTTTCATATATATACACTTAGAGTAACATGCTCATTTACAAGCTTAATTTCTTGCTGTTTTCCCTGTGACCAAAGATCAGGTTGCATATTTACTGAATTGCTTCCCGTATTAATTTCATCATGAAAGCAATGAGTTACAAGTAGAAGACTGGAGAAAGTCCTTACAGCCAAGTTAGAGTCTCAAAATTACTTCTAGTAAACACTCTTGTCTGTGTTAATTTTAAGTCAAAAGAAAAACAGTCTAAGGGTACTGTGGTGGATTCATATGTATTGCACATAATAACTGAGGTCCTGTGAAACAAATCTGGTAGGCACTGTAGCCAGTACAAACTAGTACAGTCCACTTTTTCATTAAGGTAATTTTCAACTTTTTTTTGTTGACTAGATTTGTCTAAAAGTGTATGCTAATCAACATGTTTATCAGTTTAATGTCTGAATGCTATTAAAATAGTGACAGATATGAAGCTCAAGACAGGAGGAAATTGTGCTTCGCTGCCTCAGGCATAGGAAAACCAGAGGCTGTTCTGTCGGGCTGCCTGTTCTCCACACCAGGATGTTCCCAGCAGTCTCACAGTGGCTGCTGGCCTCTGCATATTGTATAAGGAGTGGGCTGCTTCTGAGTTGTCTGCAAGTGGCTTGCTGTGTGAGCTTAAAAATGTCCTTTTAAACTGGCTTTTATTCTACCGACATGGAATACCCAGTCATTTCAGGCAAGAACCTCTCACTGATGAGAGAAAATGAAGTATTATAACACAGACAAAACAGTTACAGCATATAGCACCAAATTGTTGTACAATCAGTATAGCAATTGTTGTAGAATCGGTGTCCATGCAGAAAAAAGGGGGCTATGAGGGTCTTCACAAAGTACATTATATTTATAGTTAGACCATGAAATAAATTTTTCCATGTGACTATTACGTATGGGCATATGACAGCGCAGAGCTGACTAAACCGAGCACTGGCACACTGCTTTCACTTTACTGAAATTTCATCCCTTTGCAGTAATACAGGGTTTGGCTCAAACACAAGTGACCAGAGAATTTCTTGCTAGTAATGTCCGTAGGCTGTACTTCTGATTTGGAGTAGACAAACTCTGTACTTCAGGCTATAAGCAGACAGTGAAGGGCATTTGGAAGAAATTTCCATTTGCAAGTATTAATATAAAATCACATTGCTGGTTGGTTGAGCTCTAGTTTGTTTGGCTGCCCAGTTTAGAATCACTTGTTGTTTTCAATTCTGTATTTCTCAACAGCTTTAGAATTCAGTAGGGGTGTTTGTCAAAAAAGGAAAACAGGAACCTCAGTGCATGTTCTGATCCTTTGTTTCAGTGACTGAATACAGGGGACATAGTTTTTGATTAGACTTTAAAGCAGGTAGATTTTAAACATCAAGCTAAATGCTGTTTTGTGCTTCTAATGTGGCAGCTGCTTCCCATCTGTGGTGGAGTTTAATCTACATAAAGCAGTTAAAAAAATCTTAAAATCATGCAATAGCAATATTGTCCATTGCTTTATCCTACTGCGCTTGTTTATCTATGTGTAGCATGAAGTCAAGCAAAACTGCCTTGAAGTAAAATGTCAACTGTAAAAACTCAAACGTTGCTAGCAGCAGTTGGATTGAAAGCCTGGCCTTCAGCACTGCCGAAGCTTCCTTTAAATGTAAGTTTAAGCACAGAAAAATAAATACAAAAAAGTTTAGTATTTTCATAATTCCAAATTAGAAGCATTTCGGTATAGCAGTTTTGAAACTGAACTGTGACTGCCAGGTCTGGTGATCTCCTGGCTTAATTTTCTTGATTTTACTTGTCTCTCTCTCTGAAGAATACTAGAAAATACTGTCAAGAACAAAAATATCATTTTTAAAAATTATTATCACAGAAGCCTGTTGACTGCAACAAGTCTCAAATAGGACCTTTATCAGATGCTCCAGCAACAGAATAGATGCAGAATATCACCAAGGGATCTCGATCTCAATCCACTCTCTCGATAGGATCTACTCCCTCTTAATTATTTTTATCTTAGACCCATTGTAAAAAAAAATAGGAGGGGTTCTCCTAAAATCAAGCAGGAAAAGGAAATCAGTTCATAGGAAGGGAAGGAGATTAAGGTGGGTTCAAGAACAAGAGAACTGGAGAGACTGTAAAAAATGTCAGGCAACAGGAGTAGAAGAAGCATTAAAAAAAAAAAAAAGTATTTTGTCCAAGTGTTATGTCTTGAAAGACATTGAATATGTTAGTGAGACCCACCGGTACTAGGGGAGGAGGATGGCTGTTCCAGTACAGGCAGTTTGCTGTGGAATGTGTTAGGAGCCAATCCTGGAAGCTTCCTGCTGCATCTAGGTTTTTAAATACTCTCTCCATCTCCTCTCAAGGCTTTTATTTTTCCCCTTCTTCCCCTTTTGGGAGGGTGATGGAGATGAGGGAAGGTGGAACAGCACAACTGAAAAAATTCCCCTTGAGAAAAATACATCTGGGAAACTCCTTGTTTGTTTTACAAGACCCTGGTTAGATGCCACTGGATTCCACTCCCAAAATGTGTTCTTCTTGTGGTATCGGAGTTGATGACTATGCGAATATTATTATAAATCTCTCTATTTTAACATCTTATGATGAAAAAAATGTTTGTCCTCCCCATCAGTAATGAACAATGTAAAATGCATAACTTCCAAGAATTTTCCAGCAATGGCATAAACTAAAACATTTTCAGGCTGAGATTCTCAGATTCTGTAACCCATAATATTAAGAAGAATCTGAAATTTCAGGAGGCTTGTAATAAAACCATAGCTATGGTAACAATAGCCTGTTTGATTTTATTCACTGTCATGGTTTCGTCTGCTACTGAAAGAGCAGGGCAAAGCAGGTTCAATTCCATATCAGTCTGTGCTCCTTTGTGAAAGACATGCTTCCTAATTTACTTGTAGAAAAAGGCAAAAATAAAAGCATCGCATACACTATTATTTCCTGATGCCTGCTTTGCAGATACCAGCTGGCACAGTTTATTGTTGATGCTATACAGTGCATGCAATGTACTTTTAGTGGAACATTTCAGTCTTTTATAGACCAACCTGCCCCTACCAGCAGGGTACAGTTTATGAAGTAAGCTAAGCTGTTGTTAGCTACATCCCTCCCAATGCAGTTTAACATCTTGCTTTGTAACACACATAGCTGTTTTCTGGCAAAGCAGGAGAAATTGTTCTAAGGCTTTTTAAAGGTTGCTTAGATTTAGCTAGGACATAGTGTTCAGCTTCAGACGTTGTGGGTGGAGGAAAATGATTTCTATGCTTAGTGGAAAAAAAAAAAGAGTAACTGAAAATCTTTGATTTTAATTTCCAAGTCATTTAGAAGATGTGTTTGCAGGAGTGCTGCTGTTGGTTCTGATAGAATGCATACATGTTTGATGTTTTAATTAGGTAGCGGAAATAGTTTGCATTTTCCTAGAATAATGTTTAGCTATTCAGCATCAGAGTTTTTTTTTTTTTTTTTAATAATCTTTTAATTCTATTAAATGCAAAAGCAAGCATGTAGAATAAATATTGAACACATTTCTGCCTTTAATCAAAGAAAAAAGGCTGCATTCGGAGGTTACATTTCAGCTTAATTTCATTTAGAGCATTATACTTTTACTAAGGGAAAAAAAAAAGTGATTTCTGAACCTAGAGATAGATCACAAATGCTTGGGTAAGATGTGCTGCAATTGACATTAATGAGACAGCATCTGCTTAGTACCAAGCACTTAAGCTATTACTTTCTATTGTTATTTTTCTTTGTTGATTCTGCCAAGAGGGAGGAGTTTGTGTCATGAGGAAAGGAGTGGGGAAAAGGCTTTGCAGACAATAGGAACTTGAGTCCATTCATTGTCTGGAGCATCGCATTTCACAACAATTACACCGGCTGTTTCCACTTAACATAGATTAACTGTAAGGCACCACACTGCGGCTTCCTATGAGTATCCTAAACTTTATACACCTCTGGAGTGGGGAAGTACTGGAACACGGATTGCTATGTTCCGAAGTGTCAGCCCAAAGAAATTAAAAGGTGGTAAGCTTGTGCAAATGCTCTTAGTGCAGGTAAGCACTATGAGGTGCAGAGGCGCAAATGAAGTGGCCCACCAGCACCCAACCTCTCTGCTCGGCTGCGCCCTGTAGGTGGGAGAGCACAGACTCAAAGGATGGCTTGGGATATCCTCAGGGCCCACAAGGTGAGGTCCTTGTAAAGGAAGTGCTCACCCCAGCAGCAATAAACAGCACATACTTGGCTTTGCAGGAGGTCCATTCCAGCTAGCACAGGTTTTTTTAAGAAGTTTTTGAGAATCTCTGACAAATTCTGCTCCCTGTTTAGAACTATGTATGTAGGCAGACTGCAGATGCAAACTCTTTATGTAAAGTGCATAAAGCATTAGCCAGCTGAATGTGCTCACAGAGCAAAGCCACTGGCTTCAGTTTGGCCCAGTTTCCAGGCAGATACACAGAGGTTATTCGCTTTAACATTTACATTCAGTTACAATACAAATAACTTAAAATCCAATCAAAGCAATGAATGTATCCCAGGTTCAGTTACCTAACTGCTTAGATTTAAGTTTTTTAGGGTTTTTTTTTCTTCTTCTTTTTTTTTTTTTTTTGGTACTGCTCTGAGCAGTAACATTTTAAAAGCACGGATGGGTGGGCTCAGACACCTTGGAAGACAAGAAGCTGCTCAGTCAACCTCCCTCTGCAAGCAGTGTGGTGGAAGTCATTCAGCCAGCCAACCCCACTGTGTTCTGATCTCCTCCTTTTATTCGCATTTTTTACCTCTGTAATATTATTCATGAGTAGTTGAGATATACAGGAAACTGTGAAGCTCCCATGAAGGACAATGCCAAGAATCATAACAAGACTGCAGTGGCACATTAGGAGATAAAAGAACTATTATCAGAGTATTTCTGGGCATGCAGCTTTCTGGTGGCACAACATGCCACTGGATTCTTGCAGCTCCATCATAGGACAGCATCACAAACCACAGAGCTCTGCATTGATGGGGGAATTTTTCTGCTCACATGATGCTGGATGCCTTCCGCTTCTTGACATTCAGTTTCCTCTCAAGTCGCTGTGTTCCCTTGTGAATACGCTAATAGCATACACTTATCCAGAGTTGAGCAAACTCAACAAAAGAGCATGCAACAGATTTTACACCTAGACAAGTTCTTTACTGAAGTATTGAACCAAGCTGTTCACATGTTTCTTGCTCCTGAGTGCTTTACAAGTTATACCACCTTTTATTGCCCCTTCTTACATTCATGTTTACCTGCCTTGCTCTCGCTAATATCCATCAGTATTGAAGTTGGCTTGTCAGCTGAAGAACTGCATGTTTTCAGCTTGCTGTTACTGATAATTTACTCTCTCACTTTGGTATTTGTGGCATCTTGAAAGTGCTTCCACCCTTCTGTCATTCAGAGGGCCTCCAGAAACATTCTGAAGGTTCTGATGGAATCTTCTGGAGCAGATACGCACCACTTTTAGTATTGTTGGTTTTTATTCAGCATTTCCTTTTTGAAGCCTGTTTTTCTACAGTTCTACCTACAAAACTCTCAGTGACAATTATGCTCCCTGAGTTAAGTGAGCTGTGAGGAATGCAGAGCGTCACATTTTTGGTGAGTATGTAAGGGCTGGATGCAGACAAGAAAAAGGACAACACAATATGCAAGCACTTCTACATGCTCATTCCACTATTTCAGAGGCCTCTTTTTTACGGAGTACATTATGAATATGTAGCTAGGCGTAAATAAAATACGACATACCAAAATCTAACATATAATTTCCCAAAGAGATAAAAGCTATTCTGTGACAAACAGTTACTATTAAAAATGCATCGAGTCAGCAGGAAGTATTTGAACATAGATTTTATTTATTGACTGTGGATGTTTCGCATGAACTGCTCCTATTTCACCTCACTTCTTAGCCCTGTCATGTCCATTGTGCTATGCAATGCCAACTAAATTTTTCATATCTTGGTAGTAGTGGTGGATTTTGTAATTTTAAGATGGTTACACTAAAGGTGGAAGCCACCTAAGTATTTTCTCCTTTACTTTACAATCTGTTGGGCAATGTAGATCACTGACAGGTTCAGAAGGCAGTTTGCAGTGAGGACCACTGGGCTCCAGTTGCAGACCAACAACAGCAATGTGAGTGCTGCTGTGGCAGAATTCTCTCTTGCTGTATTTTGGCAGCCTCAGAACAGCTCGGGTTGGAAGCTTTGTACTGTTTTTGACTTATTGCTGACAGGAGCATTTTGTTTCCAGCCCTGTGGCCTAAGCTTGATTGTGATGCTTAGAATTAACCACTCAAGGGAAAGTTGTGATTCTTCTTTCTTTGTGCTTCTTTTTTTTTTTTCTTACAAAGACAAGGGAGTACAGGAAAACTGTACTCTAGTAAGCCTGGATGTATAGGCCTTGAGTACTTTAAAAGGTGTCCTTTTGGAGGAAAGCATTTCACCTTTCTTTACTGATGACCTTGATATCAAACTCACTTCCCCTACCGCGGAACATGGCTGTACGGGTATTTACGAGGCCTGCCAGCTGCCTACGAGGCAGCAGCTGCACGGCAGACCCCTCTCCAGGAGAAGAGCATGGCAGTGCCTGGGCTGTGACCCCGTGCTGTATTGTACCGCTCCCTCTTCCTCCACCACGGCCGCTTCCCTTCACCCCTCCGTTTCCACATTACATTTACATGCCCTTGCTAATTGGCCCTGCATTTGCCTGCCTGGATCGCAGCCTAGGTGGGAAGAAAAGGCAGAGTGGAGGTACCGCTCACGCCCTAGGTCTGCATACCCTGCGGGCAGGCTGAGGAAGCTCCCACACCCGAGGCAAACGGGAGCGCCCAGCTCCTCCGCGGAGCTCGAGCGGGGCTGCGACCTGCGGGCCGGGCCGGGCCGGGCCGGGCCGGGCCGGGCCGGGCCGAGCCGGATGAGACGACCTCACCCCTACGGCCTGCCCCCGCTCAGCCCCGGCGGCCGTTTGCCCCGCGCCCCCTCCCCGTGGGCCGGCTTATGCAAGAGGCTCGCCCCCGAGCGCCGCAGCATCTGCGGACTCCCGCCCATGTCCCCGCCCCGCTTCCAGCGCCGGAGAACCAGGCGGCGGCGGCGGCGGCGGCAGCGCAATAAAGCAAGTTCTGTCTGCGGTGGGGGCGGTCAGCTCCTGCCGCCCTGCGCGATCGCGGCCCAGCAGCATGGCCGCGGCGCTCCAGGGGCAGCGAGTCGCGGTGGCAGCCCCCTGCTAGCTTTTGCCGCTTGCCCGCCTGTCCAAGCCGCCCGTCCCCCAGCTGGGGCCGGCCAGCGAGAGGCTCCGCGCTGCCGGAGCGCGGCACCATGTGGGGAGGGCTGCAGCCTCAGCTTGGCGCCGGCCCGCGCGGCTACAGGGCGGGTAAGGAGCGGGACGTGGGGATGGGGCAGCGAAGCAGCTGCGGCCGCAGGGATGGGGGCTGTGGGGCCGGCGCCGCTTCCCTTCCCTTCCCCTCCCCCGGCCCGGCGCGCTTCCTCCCGGCCCGGCGCGGTCTCGCCGTTCCCAGCCTGCAGCGTGCTCTCGGCGCCCCGCAGCAGCGCCCGTGCCTGCGGGAAGGAGCTCCGCACCCCCTCCCCCGCCCCGCGGAAGGAAGTGCCGCAGCGGCTCCGCGAGGGGACGTGGCGGGGAGCGACCCCCGAGCTCGGCAGGCGCTAATGCAGTCAGTCTGCTGCTATCTTTAGGGCCTCCTGCGCTCATCGGGGTGTTTTTCCCCTCTTAATCTGCGGCTCAGTCTCTCCTGCCGCGGGGGGAGCCTGCCCGGGGCCGCGGATGGGAGGCCCTCCCCTGGTGCGCCCCGCTGGGACTGGAGCGCCGGGGCAAAGCTGCGCTTACCCGCGTAATCCCCTTCTGTGCATTGGGCTCTTGTTTTTTCTGTTTCTTTTTTTTTTTTTTCCTCTCTTGTTTGTGTACTGTTGAACAGAAGATCTAAGCAGAAAGGTGGTTGTTTCCCTTCGTGCTTTTTGCTTTACGTTATTTAGGTTGCAACCAATTCCGGTTGTCGAGGAGATCATTCGAGTCCTATTTTTGCATCGCTTTGCTCTCGGTTTCTGGGCTTTAAATTAGAGTCTGGCTCCCGCGGGGGGGAGTTCAAATTCGGTGTTAGTCTGGCAGGAAAGCCGGCCCGAGGGTAGCAGTGCTCGGTGCGAGTAGATTACAGAGCGACATAACCATTGCTTTCGCATAGGTAAGCCCAGATACTAAGATTTTTTTGGGATGGCTTTTCTAGTTTTTTGAAGTCATTGTGGTCTAAATTCAGCGAGCAGAGTTCCTGTGAATACTTTGAGACTTTTGACTTGCTGAAGTAATAGATCACAGTGTAAGCCTGTGGTTTGGCAGTGCTGTTACAAGTGCAAAGTAATGCTCTTGTAATACTTTTTTTTTTTTCATTCAGAAATCTGGCATTGTGTTTTGATTTTGGTCTTGGAAAATATGGCTGCATAACGTGTATTTGGTTGGTTGATGTATTTAAATGGAAAGATTGTTTTGGTTTTACTTGACAACGCTTTTCATGCTAATACAAGAACTGCTAGGATGTTCTCAGCAGCTGCCTGAATTTCTGCAAATAGCCAAATGTTCACTCTCTGATGTGAAAGAAGGCATTGTTCCTTTTTTCTTCACTATTATTATTAATTTCTATGTATAATGTGTTTGCCTTGCTGAAGCAGGGTGGATTTTTTTAATGCTTCCTGTACAAAAACGAAGTTACGTTATCTTTGTGCTGCTGCTTGCCGTGATTGGGTATTCTGAGCCAAGTGCACAAATCTCAGTGAATTTGATGGAAGCTGCAGGAATTCAGTGTTTCCGTTCTTGAGTGTTTGTTTGGGGCAGGAATACTAGAAGGCAGTATCACATGTGTGCACTGCTTGTTCTATTCACTAGCTTCAGACTGTTACAAAGGTTGTTGATGTTCATTTTTTACATTTGCTTTAGAAGACTTGGAATTGGGCCTTTCATTAGTTTGTGCATTTTGTGTATGTGTTTGGAGTCAGAGTGTTTTCATATAGTAGTTCTCATCGGTAAGTCACCAGATGAATGTTTTGCTTTTGCTTCTGTGTAAGAATTTATTTCTCAGAGTTGGCTGTGAGATTTGAGAATTTTGCTTTTCTTTGCTCCCTGTCCCTCCTCTTCATTGAATACTCATAGTTAATGTGAAGTTCAAAATATATTTGTATGTGAGTTAGGTAAAAGAAATAATGTAAAGTAGCAAAACTTTTGTAGATAAACCTCCAATTTGAGGTAAGATAGACTAACAGAAGGTAGCAGTTGATAGAAAGCAAGTGCATAATGATGAAGTTTAAACTTGAGATACAATCTTTGCATTGTGGTTCCAACATAGTAGTTCCTTCCTTCATTGATCTTACTTTAAAGTAGTCGAGAAGTTGTTCTGCGAGGTTGTGTAACTGCTAAAGAAGTGGAAGATAATTAGGTCCATACAGGCATTGTAATGAAGAGGTAATGACTACAAAGAGCCTGTGCTATTATGCTATTGGCAGGTTAGGTTTGTTTGTTTATTTATGCTTGGATACAAGTTGTCCAAGAGGAAAGTATTTTGTCCACAGTTGTGTCCTACTAGGATGCAGGAGTTAAAGAACTGAACATATTCTGTCAGAAGAAAAATTCCTCCAGCTTCAAAATTAAATGCGTTAGCAGCAGCTCCTCAATATAGATATTGATGGTATTGACTTTTAAATATTGGTGTGGTAGCATAACAGTTTTCTTTTCAAAATCAGTTCATTACTGAAAAGCATTATATTTTGCTAGTTGTATGGTAGTCACACATGGAAATGGGATCAGAAGTTCTGTTTCATTGGAAGTCTTACAATTCACTTATAGAATTCTTGAGTATCTGGCTCTGTAACTACTTGTATAAGGAAATTATCTGGTTTTTTTTTTCTGTAATAGATGCAGGTTAATTCTGATTTATCTTAGTGTAACAGGCAAGGTCACTTCTAGTTTTGGCTTTTTTTTTTTCAGTGTGATAGGAACACATTATTTGAAAATATGTGCTGTCCTGTGTACACACCTCCTTTAGATGGGTGCTTGTTGTTTTAGCCAGCAGGTTTAATGACACATTTTGCTGCCCAGATGAGAAAAACTGACTCCTAAACTCTTATGTCTGCTCCCTGGAAGCATTCACGTCCAGGCTGGATGGGGTCTAGAGCAACCTGGTCTAGTATTAGGTGTCCCTGTCTGTAGCAGGGAGATTGGAACTAGATGGTTTTAAAAGTCCCTTCCAACCAAAACTATTCTGTGATTAGGTAATTAATCCTGAAAAATGAAATTGCTGGTTTTGAAATGCTTATGATTGACTTAGTATTTCAATCTTCTTGTAAATGCTTAACTGTTGATAAAAGCTCTGTAGCATAGTTTACCCCTCTGTAAAGACAATTGTTAGCTGCTATGCTGCAGGACGTGAAATAATTGAGGAGAAAGATGCAGGTTTCAAGCCCTATGCTTGCTCATTGAAACCATCCTTTTAAGTGTGCAGTTGGTTAATTAGTTATTTAAGACTATGAGTGTTCATCTAGACGAGTTGTTTCTGGGCAGTGTAGTCAGTTAGGCTATGTGTGTTCAACAGATGCCTGTGGAAAGTGGAATACATACACTTCAGAATGGAAAACAAAACAAAAAACTGCACTGTCTTCAGTCAGACTTGACTCCACTACCAGTACTACCCATTGCTGACCATTAACATTTGGTGGCAAAGGCTATTTAGGTGACAGAGGTGAGAAGTGGTGAAGCACTTGAGCAGCAAGGTGCTTAAAGGGACATGACTGGCGGTGTAGAAACAGCCACCCATGGCTCTCTGCTCCAGGAGCCCTGGCAACAGGGTTTGGTCCTGAGGTAGAAACCAGAAGTCACTGAGTCATCTTTCTTAACCCTCTTTGGCAGTGCATGTGACATATGTGAATCTGACACTGTATGTCATGAGCTATTTAATGATGTCACAATCAGTGTGTCATCAGTCATGAGGTCACAGCACATTATGAGGCCTGTGGGGTGCTGTCTCCTTGGTGTAGGGGTCGCAGGCAGCTTTGTGGCACAACAGTGGACAGGGAGGGACCCCTCTTCATTCTGTGGGGTGGGTTAAGGGGGCAGGAATCCAACGGTTTCCTTTCTGTAGCCAGTTTCATTGGTCTGCTGGAGACACGCAGCTGAAGATGTGACAGCTCTCTGGATGCCTGAGAAGGCAGGTTTATCTCAGGAGGCTAGGGAGGCAGTAAGACATGAGTTGGTGTCACCAATGATAGGCTTCAAATTGCTACCAGATATACACATGTGTATATATATATATATATGCATATAGTATGTCATAAAACTTGTGCTTAAAAATTGAGTGTTCCAGCTACAAGACAGGATGATAGAATGGCCTTTGCTATATTGCACAGGTTGTAGCAATGTGAAATTACACTCTGTGTTTCAGTGGTGGTGAACAGGAGTTACTCACGTCTCTTCAAAACAATGTCATTTTCTTCCCTCTTTTCAGGCAATTTACTTTTATGGACCTAATATCAGCTCTTTTAGTATATACAAAGCATAAATGTCTTAACTGCTCAGCTGCAAAAACAGAAGATAGGTTTTGAAATTGTAACAGTGTAAGAATATACTACATGATTTTACTTAAGGGATAGCAATTGTTATAACCTCTTGTACATTAAATGTTTACTGAAATACCAGCTTATGATTTCACACTACAAAAGGACAATTCTGTTCTTCTAAAACTTTAATGAAAGGAAGCAGTAATTTATTTAATGATTTCAAGAAAAATGTGTCGATTTGAAACAGTTGTAAAGAACGAGCATGTAGTAAAAGGCAGCATGAGCCATCATGTCTGCAGTGGAGTGGGGGATGGAGATGAGGGAAGTGCTTGTTGGCATAAGAGCGCCTGTAGTTTCTGCACTGAACATCTAGGATTTTTCTGCCAAATATTGCTTGTTACAGTGACATGGTAAGATTTTAGCAACAGGCATTTGAGGAGTATTAAAGGACTCGTGCCTTTCAAAGTATGGACAAGTGGCCAAATGCAGTAATGGTATGTGGTGGTAAGGATGGTTGAAAACCCCTTGTGAGTTGAGGTTATAGCAGGAGATGATCATCTGCCCTTGTTGGAAGCAAAGCCTGTTTGTTGTGGACAATTAAGGAAAAGGGGGACAGTACTATAGATGTGTCCAATACAACCGCTCTCTCTTGCACATTATTTGGATGCTTGCTTTTATCAAATAACTTGTCTGTGGCTTAATGGTAGGACAGTTAAACTCATTCAATTTCTGTGCTTAGTTGCCTTTTGGCTGAAAAATTGCTGACTTGGTTCTAGTTGTCAGTTGTTTGTCAGATGCCCAGACGTGTCCTGAAACTGTACACTGGCGATGAGAGTCTCACTGTGGCTGCAGTTTGCTTTAGAACATGTTCAGTGTATTTGCTACGTGATTCAAAAAGTGACTTTCTGTTTGCCTTCTGTGGTGGGCTCACCTTGCCTGGCTGCCAGCCATTCTCATTTTGCCCCCCTGCAGTGCTGGGGAGAAAACAGGATGGCAGAGTCAGCAGGTTGGGATCTGAGGAAAGAGATCAATCACAGTCATGGGAAATCAGACTCTGCATGGGGGAGATGAACTTAATTTATGGCCAATTAAAATACACTTGTGTAGTGAGAAGACAGAAACAAAACAAACCAACATGTGTGCAAATAACAAAAAGGCCCTTATATTCTCCGTACCCTGCTCCCTCTCTTGGGCCTATCTTCCTTTCTGACAGCACATGCTGATTGGTTGTTCCAAGTGGTTGATCTCTGCTGCTCCTTCCTCCTCATGCTTCTCCTCTGCTCTGGTGCTGGTCCCCCCATGAAACTTGCTGCGGCCTGGTCCTATCTCAGCTGCAGAGCTACTTTGCCATGGCCTCCATGGGCTGCATGGGAGCCTAGAGGACCTCCGTTCCTTTTCTGACTTGGGTGTCTACAGGGTTTTTTCTCTCTCTTTCCAGGCTGAATGTGGCTCTGGGCAGCCTGATCTAGTGGCTGGCAACCCTGCAAGCAGCAGGGGGGTTGAAATTTGATGATCATTGTGGTCCTTTTCAACCCAGGCCTTTCTATGATTGTGTGATTCTCACTTCCTCACTCGTGGGCAGTACTTCCTGGAGGTGCCACCAGCTGTGTGTAGCATGGGGCAGCCCCAGCCTCTCCTCACAGACACCTCCACTGCAGCCCCCTCTGCCAAGCCTGTGACACCCACGCCTGGTACAACTTGCAGAGAAGAGTGCTGGACCTGCAGTTTTGCTATGTGTTGCCCTGAAGCTTATTCCTGCCAGTGCTAAGGGAGGGTGTTAGAAGGGATGCTGAGGTCTGCTAAGATCTTCCAAATGGGAGCTTCTTGCTGTTGGACTGATTGGGGAGGTGCAAAATATGGTTCATGGGAGACTGCAAACCAGCTGCAGAGGCCTGGGAGTGGATTGCTAGAGAAGACGAGATAGGGAATAATTTGGGTAAACAAGTTCACAAGTATACCTGGGTTTGTACTAATCCTGACCCTTCTCTACTTCAGCCCGAAACTGCAGGCTCCTGTGTAATTGCCCACAAGATGCTCATTTTCCACAAGCATCTAGCTTTGTCGCCTGGGCTAGAGCATCCTATCGATCACCCAGCTGTATTCCAGTGACCTATTTCTCCACAGCCAGCCATGCTGTAAGTGGCACCACATCCTTCTGTTCTGCTTCCCCAGTGACCTTGGCTGTTTTTTGAGAGTCAAATGGCCACTGTAAGAGGAAGCAGTGATGCAAATAAGAGGAGAAGGGCGAGGGTTGAGAATTTATTTACTTCCAAGGCATTGTGTTCCCTGAAATTTGAAAGACGTAACAGAATTGCCTGAGATGGTGTATGTGCGTGAATTGCAGCACATGGTTTCCTTTTACAGCTAAAATGATCTAGTGGTAGTTCCTATGCTTCTGCTCACACATCCTTTCTACTTCCAAGGGGCATGCTCTGGCAGTTGTTGAGCCTTATGGCAAACTGATCTGAGGAAGTGGAGCAAGGAGAATACTAATGGTAAATAAATGATAAAGGGGGGATTTACATTTGCCTGATTCCTGTTTGAGCCACTGCAGCAGAAAGAGTCTGTGCTGGTCTCAGGTGAGTGCAGACTGCCTGGTGTCAAATGGGCTAGCTGTAAAGTCTGCTTGCAGGTAGTGGAGAGATCTAGTGCAGCTTTGCTTCTTTAATGCAGCGCTGCTGATGACATCAGAAAGCCCATAATTAATCCCCAGACTTGCTGTGAAGGCCAAGGAAGATTAGGGGAGAGGGTCTGGAAAGTGACATTAATTCTACTGGACTCACATTCAGCTTAAGTCTGGTCCGGAGTAATGGACAATGACTGACCAGGTAGTAGGAGGCTATCTCTGTCTTCCTGAGAAAGGATGGTGCAATTAGTGTCAAGAAAAAAAAACATGCTGCCTCTTTATGTATTAAAATACCTGGAACAAGCTTACAGCAAACGATCCTTTTCAGACTTTTAGATTTCTAATATGTTAAGAGATTTACGGTGTCAGGCAAGAAACGTTCTTGAATCATCCTGGAGTGAGATCTGAGATTCCTTATAAGGTATCTGTATGTTTTTAATGTCTGCTTTGTTCCTTTTGTAGCATAGTTTCCAGATGGTGTGGAAGGCTGCAACTTTTTCAAAAGTTTAGAATAAAAATGGCCTTTTTAAAATTTGTCCTTCTTTAAAAGGTGGTATCTTCTCTCCTGCATACTCTACAACAAAGATATTTTTGTGTTTGCGAATTTTAACCTTTGGTAACATTCTTTTATTTAAGAATTAATCCATGTAAAAATGCTTTTTATAAAAAAGTTCTGTGGCTTGCACTGATTGAAGGCTGGAAGTGGGAGTCTAGGAGCACTAAAAGGCATTGACAATGCCATTACATAAAACTTTATCAATCTTGCTAAGAACTGTAGAGAACCCAGCTAACAATTGTGATCTTAATCTCTGCTTGTTTGCTTCATCATCCTAAGTACCAAATTGATTGAACAGAGCTCTTGTATGTTCAGTAGTTATTGTAATAAAAGGTTTTGCATCAGTATTGATTGTAGCTGTGAAGAAGTTATGAGCACATAAATGACTGTTTTCTGGCTGGAAGCATTCTATGTATAGTTTGTCATAACAATGTATGAGAGATACATATACGTATATATTTCTCTGCTTTAAACTACTGTGCTTTCTTTTTAAATTTCAGAGTTTTCTTCCTTGCTTATTTTGAGTAGGTATGAGTGGAAGAGAGTTTTTAAACAGAGAAACTGATGTTGGGGAAAAGTTGTACCTTGTGTCATAAGCATTAGAAGTTAGTGGAGAAAATCTCCTAATGACTTACAGGAAGCCAGAATGTCAGCCTTTTAACGTCAGTGTAGGAACTCACTTATGTGTTGTGTAGGCGTCTATAAGTATGCACTAAAAATGCAGCCTGAAGGCTCTGTTTATCTCTAGTGCATCCATGTTAAAGTTGATTGTATCATGTGTGTAATGCATATTAGGCTTCTTTGAAGAATGATAGGAAAATGCTATCATTATGTTTTAGCAAACTGGTTCCGTGAAATGATGATTTTTTTTTTTGGTCTCTCTCTTTACCATTTCTTTTAGTGCCAAGGTTATCTTTAAATCTGATTACAAGGAGAAATCATGCTCCTATTTGGGGAAAAATGAAACATTTCTGTAAGGGTGGGAACTGCATAAAACCATTTAATTTTTTTTTTTTTTTGCTGTTCTTTAACCGATTGTAGTAGTAGTATTTACTTTTTCCCTGTTGAGAGAGGAGATGGACTTACTGTTTTAAATGGAGTGATGACAGAGGTAGTTCTGGTAGAAGAATGTTTGGACAGCAAAAAAAAAAAAACAGAGAATAACTTACCCGATTGTGATTTTTTTTTTAATATCAATACGGTTAAACCCAAAGAGAGGCTTAAACATAGAGATAAAAGGATTTAGTGTCTCACCTACAGTACATAGCCTTCTAATGCTCTAGAAACTGACTGGGTGTCCTGAGGGCTTGCTGTTCAAGTTTATATAAACTTTAAGCATAACAATGTGTTTATTTTCCTAGACATTCCCCTCTTCATATTGTGATAAACTTAGCAAGTTTAAAAGGTGGACTTTTCATCTGCAGTCACTACATGGAAGTGAATGGAAGCTAAGAATGTCATTTTGTGTTTCTGTGGGGTGAATAGTGCATTTAGTCCAAAGACAGAGGCAAGCCAGCATAGCAGGCATGAGGTAATACATGTGGTTGGTGTGCCAAACTTGAAATAAGAAACATCTGCAGCTTGTAGAAGTTCTGGTTTATGCAAATGGACTCTCTCCTCTGGAAGAAGAAAACTCACAGGAGTGCTGTCAACAGTTGGACGCAGTGCCTGGTCTTGCCCTGTCAATGATGAAATGGCAGCAAACTTCTTACACTCCTGGCAACAGTAGGAATTTCACTATTCGGGTGATATTAAATAAATTTAAATAGATGCTATCTGTATATAAACTACTGAGTATGTCACGAATTGAGTCCTTGTTCTACATACTTTCTGGACTAGAAATCAGGCTGAGTCTTATTATGCACTGTGCCACTGTAAGGATTTTGCTACCTTTTTAGCTAGTGGAGCACACAGCTTTCTGCTAGCTGAACAGATTTTGTCCTGCACAGTGAAGCTTGCAGAAATCGATGCCTATCCTGCTCCAGTTCAGAATTGGCCTTAATGTGCATTTTGGCAGTAGGGTTGATTGGCCAGGCACTTCAGTCTAGTGATGAGCTAGTTGCTGTTGGGCATTTAAGTGTACCTGTACATTCTTACTCCTCGTTTAGCACTGCAACTGTCTGATCTCTTTCTGAGATAGCTTTGGAGATCAAATTAGAAGAGAACCTTGTTTGTAAGTGGGGACAGTCTTCTTCCTGAAGCGCTTTCTGTGGTATATGCAGTGGTAGGGCTTTTGCTACGGAAGCAACAGAAAATCTGTGGTTGGGAAGAGTGACCAGCCTGCACTTAGCAGCTAACCAATGGATCTGATTAGTGCTAATGTCAGACAGCGTTCTCAGCTCAAACCAATTTTTGTTAGTGAAATAAGCTTGCCAGCTGGTCATCTTGGTACATAGAGAGAGATAGGTACCTTTTGCTTTCTGTTCTGTGTGGTTTGAAGACGAGTGAGATACCTGTTTGTGTCTTTAACTACAGTAGCAACATTCTGTAAAGCTCCTCTGTCAAAGTGTCACTTTTTTTTGAGTTCATATTCTTTCTTCTAGATTGCATACTTCCCAGCATGAGAGACCTTGCTGACTTGGTATTGTACAGTGCCATACACATGCTTATAAAAGCTTAGAGATACTGTTTTACATAGAAGTCAGTTTTCACAGCTACAATCAATGAGGAAAAATTGTACATTTACCTATTTCTATTAAAAAATAAAGTTAACCTTTACTAAGGAATTCCAGAGGCAAAGTAAACCAGGTTTGTTGTCACAGTCAACTTAAAATGTAGCTCTCTTAGGAAATTATATTCTGAGAACATACTCCTTAAAATATGACTCTAGTCAAGTTCCAGTTGATACTGCCAGTCAATTGCATGTTTACTTTGAGGACTTGACTTTGAGGATTTTCTTCTTTGGGTTTTTCTCCTCTGCGTTTCTCAGCTGCTGTTTTACAGCATGTTTATCCCTCCTCTAGTAAGTGAATTATTTTATGGATGAGCCTTCATATGTTGGGTAGTATACTATCAGACTACACCAATGAAAATCCAGTGAAAAGCCCTTTCAGTCAGTATTCTTCTACTTGAACGCATTCCTGTCTTGTTCCTGCTTCCCTTTATATTTGTACATTTTTTATCTTTCTTGATGTTCATGGTTATTCTATTCAGTCTCCAACTGAAAAACTAGGAGAATGCAGATAAATTGTTTGCAGGTTCTGTCAAGAAAGCACACCAATAAAGGATATGAGTCCTCAGGATGAATCATATTTCAGCTATCTGACACTGTAAAGTGCTTTGGAGAAACTGAAATGTACTGATTCAGTAGTTAAGGCTGTCACTTCGTCCCACTTCCCTCTGCTTGTTCATGCACTGAGATGAAGCAGCATAACCTTCCTACTCTCAGCTGTGTTTGTGGGAGAGGAGGGACTGGGTCCTGCTGGTACTTTGGTTCATGCCAGTGAGCAGAGCTGTGAGCTTCCACCACCTCCAGGGTGTTGTGAAGAGTGTCTTCACACTGTTATCTGGCTGTTTTCCTGAAAACATTGGGAACTCCTTTTTTTTCCAGACCACTGCTCATCTTAAACACAGGATTTTAGAAGAGGTCGTGTTGTAGACCTGGAACTTGTTTCGGACACTTGTTATTAATAAAAGTCACAGCTCATTTTGCAGAAGGACCATAGAGATGAAGTGCATGCCAGGTTTTGTATTATAATTTTCAAGAATCCTCACCTTTTATTCCTACAGTCCAGCAAACAGTTCACCAAGACTGAATGTCTGACTCTGTCTGTGGAAGAGCTTCAGGCGGGTTCTGCTGTCATCATGGTGTGAAATCTTGTTGTACAGCCTGATCACATCCATGCTGACTAGAATAAACGCTGAGTTGTCAGGTTTTGATAGTAAAACCTCCCCTTCAGAATCCTTTAGGTCTATACACTTGCACCGGCTGTCACTGGTAATTCTTTTCTGGTCACAGTCTGTGTCAGCATCATGGTGTGGAATGGAAAAGTTGGCATCCTTCTGCTGTGGAAGCCAGTTAAGAATTCTGGTGGTTTTTTTTGTTGTTGTTGTTCAGCGTCTAGGTAGATGTCATAGCTGCCACTTAAAATAATTTTTTTGTACGTTCAGGCATATCAGGTATTCTAGCAACCAAGATCTTCTAGCAAGATGGTGATGCTGTTATTATGTGTGTGTTGATCATTTGGGATCTGTGCATGCCACTGAAATTAGGAGTGGTAATGATCCAGAATTAACTAGCTGCCTTCCTGCCAGCACTCTGTAATACACAGAAAAAGATGCATGTTCTTGTAGAGTGAAATTTCAACCACTGCTGTCCTTTAATAAGCAATTTGCTTCCTGTACTTCCAGTACTTTGTTGTTCACTGATCTGCTTTAAATGCTTTTGCTGGAGAGACAGCACAGTGTCTGTAAATGTAGCTGGCCAAACTCAAGTACGTAGTCAACTGCTTGTATAAACAAGGCTCCTTTTCATATTTATTTTGGATGTTGGCTGTAGTCTGTTTGTGATGTTATTTGAGACTATTGCCAGGTAGGGTGCCACTTCTTACTTTTCTTTCTCTCCTATTAAATTCTGTGGAAGGTAGATTTTCCTGTAGCAGTAAGCTGTGATCGTAGTCAAATGGTAACCTACAGTCTGGTGCCACATACAAGAATTTTTGGCTTGCTTCTCTTGCCCCACTGTGTATTTTGGGCAGATGGATGCTAGCTGGTGATTGGCAGGTTGGTGATCACAGCAGCAGGGTGAAGCAGGTGTGTAGCTGAGCAGCACGGGTAGTCCTGTGTATCTTTTCCCTTTTTACACTTGGTTTATTTAGCGTCATCTGTTTGCTGCGTGGAAGATCATATTTTTACAGAGAGCTGTTGAGAAAGAGCATATCGGAGTACAGGGTGATTGGTGGTTCTTCAGTACTTGGCTCTGAATGTCTGTGCCAAATGTGAAACTAGTAAACTGATTTTTTTAAATACTGACTTGGCCTGATGGAGGGGTCTACAAGGTTTTATTTTTTGGGTTATGTTTCCTTCATGAAGTTTGCGTAACTTCCTTCCCTCGGTGGAGGGAGGGTTAGTCTGCTGTCTGGCACTTTGTACCAGACAAAACCCTTAGCTTAATGATGAGACTTTCTTAATGAGTGTATTTCTAAATAATGTATTTCTACTATCTTGCTGCTCTATTTTTTTTTTTTTTTTGCCATTTCTGGGACTGGGTTCCATTAGCTTTGAAAGGCTTTCTCGTATGGACTGTTGCACGCAACCACCCAGGCCCAATGGGATAGGGGGAGGGGAGTGACACAGCGAGACCTTCTGTGGCCCCAGGCACAGTGCAGAGTCATGAGTGCTTCCCTGGAGAGCCAGCTGGGGTCTGGCGGCCTGAGCTGAGCCAGAGCTAATGAACCTGCACTGCACTTAGGCTGGCCTGTGTGAAGTTATGTGTGTGGACTAGCACTGAGCTCTTCAGGGCTGTTGGCTCAAGAGTCAGTCTTTACAGGGTAACTTGGAAATGCTCTCCAACTCCTGGGGGCAAACATGCCCCAAAAGTGGTGTGTTCCTTCCTTGCTGTTCTTTCCTACTGGACCATGCTGCAGCAGAACACCTGAAGTGTGATGTGCCCATAATCTTTGTGCCTGTAGATGTAAAATTGAGAAGATATCCCAAAACACCCTCTTACAATGCTTTCTATTTCCTTGACTTACAGTAACTATAGAGATTGTGCTGGGGATGACTGTCTACATGCTATGATATTTGCACTGTTTGTAGGGTCTAGCTGTGCTGTACTGTTCCATCTTCTGGGATATGTTGCAACATGGGAGGCGCTCATGAGGTGTTAGGAAAATCTTCTTTGCACTGAAGATGGTTAAAGACTGAACCAGGTTGTCTGGAAAGGTTGTGGCACCTGTCCCTGGAAATGTTCAAGACTCAGCTGGATGTGGCCCAGAGCAGCCTGATCTAATTATAATTAGCGAGCAGCTGGTTTGACTGGATGACCTCCAAATGTCCTTTTTTACCTATGTTATTCTGTCCTTCTGTGCTATTTTAAGCCTAAGTTTTTCATACTGTTAGGAATAATTTTATTACTCTATCCCTTTTGAGGGGATGTACAGAGATGATTATAGGTCTAGATACTGAACATCTTGCTGACAAAGATGTCAAGAGTTTTGCACTTAATGCATTGATTTAACATGCGGTGGTAGTAACATTATTTGCTGCAGTTCTGTTAACACTTATTTAATGCCATAAAAGCTGAAAGTCTCCAAAGAGGTGTATTGTGGAGGAAAACATAATAAAGGGTAAATTTAACTAAATTTCTCCTCTGTAAATGTATTTTAAATGTCTCCAAAATCAGAACTGCCTCAGGCTTAATTAGCTTAGGCTCTCATAAGTCAACTCAGCTCTTGCTGGAATAGCTAGATGCAGCTTGAGAAGTGTGACGTGGAACTGTTAAGAAAGGCAAAGCTATTTAGAGAGAGGGAGAAGAAGACTACTGCTCCTGAAGCAGCAGTGTGTTTAATGAAAGAAGTGCTGGGTGATAGAAGAGGAAGAAGTGTCCCAATTTCACACCAGTTGTATGTGAAATTGCCACGTGGCAATATGTTTGATGGTGATACAGAGAGGGTGGTAGAGGAGTGGTACTGGAGTGGCACCCTGTTGGGATCTTGGAGCCTGGTGACTGGCAAGCTGTGGGCATTCATGCCTGGTTCTCTGATTTTAGGTATAGCTTCCTGATCCTTGGGCTTGAAAGGTACTCTGTGGGGTAATGAAGAGTTAAGAGGCTCTTGGGAGGAAAGGCAAACAGTTTGAGGAAGAAAAGGAAATGCATTGCACGAGGCTATGCATTGCACAAGGCTTGAGTAAAAAAGAACAAAGGGAAAGGAGAGTTAGTGAGATACTAAAGAGGCAAGAGAAAAGACAGGAACACGTGTTAATGGAGAGAAAACTCTCAGTAGAGAATGAAGTTGAGACAAGTGGACAGAGGTATCAAAAACTTCCAATAACTACTTACAGAAGGCACGTTTAGATGTCATGTTACAGTTAATTGCAGCATACAGTAAGGAAGTGCATACTGCATTCCTCTGTTTACAAGTGGTTTTGTGAGCAACTACTGTTGCTCTGGCTGGTAAGTTTAATGATTTGACTGCTAAATGGGGAGTACGTACGCGTTTATACTTCTGCAGATAAATGTATTTGGGGATGGTTAATATGTATATATTTTACGTATTTACATTTTTACATCATTTTCTGAACTACTTGATTTATTGTGAAACAAGTACAGATGAAATTAAGAGTGAGCTGCAGAAGTCCTTGCAGAGACAAATTGCTCTTATGACTTTGGATGCTGCTGAAAATGTTTAAATTACCTAAGAATACTCACGTGTAGCCTAAGAAACACTATATGTGAGCTAATTGATCTTAGAGTCATTTCCTGCTGGAAGTGTTACGCAAAGCTTGCTTCTGGGGGGGTGTATGTGAGCAGTTATATAGAACATCAAGCATGGGGTGTGTTTATCTCCAGAGTTCTTTATGTGCCTCTGCTGATGTGGAGAGCAAATATGACAATCAGTATGCTGCCTGTAAGCCATGCTTAGCTTTAGATTATGGTTATTAGAAACTGTGACCATTCTTTGGGGTTGTGCTCTGAGTTACGTTTTCACTTCTGATTGACTGTAAAATAGGACACATTCTCAACAGTTCCTTGAAACTATTTGCTGCTCTTAATTGTACTTCAAAATGTAACCTTTTAAACATATTAAAAAAAAAAAGCAAAATGTAGCAAACCCTGGATGTATAGAATTCCCACAAAGCCTATGTGCCTCCTTGATTTAATAGTCTGTCTTGTGATAAAGCACAAAAAGATAACAAATGACTTTAGGTACCAACGCTGGCTTTATTTTATAACCTCAGTCATGTGGGGTTTATGCAGTTGGAAATGACTGTATTTCAACTGCAAAAGCTTCAACTGGTTTCTGTTGCTGAAACACGTTTATTTCTTTGTAGCTCAATGCTTGCAACGCAAAATCCTGCTGTATGTTGAGAATCAGTTCTAGGATAGGAAATGCATGATAAATATCTTGGTAAAGTTACCACAAGAACAGTTTAAGGATCATGTTTTTAAGTGGTAAAAGTGTATTCACTGGAGCTTCTTGGAAAGATTCCACCTAGCAAAAGAACTGTAATTTAGAAAAACCAAATATCGGCACAGATTCTGTTTCAAACCTAATCTATGGAAGATAGGGCTCAGTTTTCATCTTGACTGGTATTTTGTTTTTGAATTCTGTACTGTATCTGTAATGACAGACTTCTGGCTTCCTTTATAGGCTCAGATTATTCCTCTGTGGGATGGTTACCTGGTACTGAATCCCTGTGGCAGTCCACAACCATTGCGTCAAGCAGTCAAAGCAATCCTGTAAGAAGACACAGTATAGCTTCCGACAGCGGGGACACTGGGATTGGTACCTCCTGTTCTGATAGTGTGGAAGGTGAGTGTACACTGTTAAACTTTGGATGTTTCTGAGAGAGAAACGATCCAAACTGTTTTAAAGGTATGTTTCTGAAGATAATGGTGATTTTTCCAGAGCAATTGAGGGCATGCAGTTCTTTAGTTTACTGACTGGACCAAGTCTTTGTTTTGGTGAGATTTAATTAATTTACTTCTGCAGGAGTTGCGCGCTTTAACTTGCGTTTCTGCAACAAAGCTGATAATTGTTTCATCTTTTGATTGCTACAGTTAGAAGAGATGCCAGACTTAAACAGGGAGATAATATCTTGTGCAATGGTGGTTGGTAAACAGCTGGTAAAAACAGAAGAAGGCAATTTAGGAGTTGATGAAAGGGCACTGCTTTCTGATAATTATTGTGTGCGCCAACAGTGAAATCTTACTCATTGGGACTGGGGGGGAAACAGGGTTACTGTCCTCCAATTTCTTACTTCTTTTGGGAAATAGGTTCACATTTTATTGCAGGGCATTTGACACCTTATCATAGGATCACAGAATCATAGAATCCTTAGTGTTGGAAGGGACCTCTAAAGGTCATCTAGACAACTCCTTTGCAATGAACAGGGACATGCACAGCTAGATCAGGTTGTCCAGGGCCTCATCCAGCCTCGCCTTCAAAGTCTCCAGGGATGGGGCATCAACCGCATCTCTGGGCAATCTGTCCAGTGCCTCAATACCCTTATTGTAAAAGACTTTTTCCTTATGTGTAACCTAAATCTACCCTCTTTAAGCCTGAAGTCATTTCTCCTTGTTCTGTCACCACCCTTCTTTCTTGTAGCTCCCCTTTAGATATTGAAAAGCCACTGTCAGTTTGCCTTGGAACCTTCTCCAGGCTGATCAACTCCAGCTCTTTCATCTTGTCCTCATAGAAGAGATGTTCCATCCCCTGGATCATTTTTATGGCCCTCCTCTGGGCGTCTCCAACAGGTCTGTGTCTCTCCTGTACTGAGGGCTCCACATCTGGATGCAGTACTCCAGGTGAGGCCTCACTAGCGCAGAGTAGAGGGGCAGGATCATCCCTCTCGCCCTGCTGACCACGCTTCCTTTGATGCAGCCCAGGATAATGTTGGCTTTTTGGGCTGTGACGGCACTTCGCTGGCTCACGTCCAGCTTCCCATCCACCAGTATCCCCAGGTCTTTTTTGGCAGTGCTGTGCTCAATCCTTTCATCTTCCAGCTTGTATTGGTAAGGAGGGTTGCCTCAAGCCAGGTGCAAGATCTTGAATTTGGATTTGTTGAACCTCACGAGATTCACCTGGGCCCACTGCTCAAGCCTGTCTAGATCCCTCTGAATGGCATCCTGTCTGTATGGTGCGTTGAGCACACACCACAGCTTGGCGTCATTAGCAAACGTTCTGAGCTTGCATTCAACCCCACTGTGTGAGTCTCTGATGAAGATATTAAAGAGTATCGGTCCCAGAACTGACCCTGTGGAACACTGCTTGTCACCGTTCTCCATCCAGACATTGAGCCATTTACTACCACTCTCTGGACTCAATCCTGCAGCCAATTATTTATCCATTGAATAGTCCACCCATCAAATCCACATCTTTCCAATTCAGAGAGAAGGATGTTGTGGGGTACTGTGTCAAAGGCCTTACTGAAGTCCATCAGTGGTTCTTCCCTTGTCCATTGATGCAGTGACACCATTGTAGAAGGCCACTAGGTTGGTCAAGCAGGATTTTCCCTTGGTGAAGCCATGCTAGTTCTTCTGTGTTGCCTCCCTGTCTTCCATGTGCCTTAGCATAGTTTCCAGGAGGATCTACTTCCAGGTCTTCCCTGGTGTGGAGGTGAGACTGTTGTCAGACTGGTAGTTCCCTGGGTCATTCTTTTTACCATTCTTCAAAATGGTTGTGATATTGCTTTTTTTTCCAGTCACCAGGGACTTCACCTGATTGCCACAACTTTCCAAATATTGAGAGTGGCTTGGCGACTGCATCAGCCAATTCCCTCAGGACGCTGGGATGCATCTCATTAGAACCCATAGACTTGCAGATGGTCAGGTTCCTTAGGTGGTCATGAACCTGGTCTTCGCTTACAGTGGGAGGGACGTTGCTTTCCCCGCTCCCCTCCTACCAAACCAAACATTTGAGGGCTGTGTGACAAGCGGTTATGAGAGAAGACTGAGGCAAAAAAGTTAAGTAACTCAGCTTTCTTGTGTCTGTTGTTACCAGCTTGCCTGTGTCTCTCACTGGGGGTAGGGGATACCTTCCTGAGCTTTTCTTTTCTGATTGGCTTTACCTTTAGAAGCCAATTAATCACAGGTCTTTGGGGCATATCAACTTTATCTAAAGACTGTCAAAACTCAGTTTGGATTAAATCATGATTCTTCCAAGTTGCTCTTGTTAAGGAGGTTTTCAGCCTCTAAGGTAGCAGCATCTCCATAACATTACAGCCCTATCTATGGCGTGTGGCAGTGGGAGGAGGAGAGAAGAGAGTTTGAAGGGCTTGAGGTTGCCTTCTTGTGAAACCTATTGTCCCAGTAAGATTTTCCAAGAGTAAGAGAAATGAAAATAGGTCTGTAGTATAATTTTCTCCAGTGCTTTTCTGAGTGGAAGAGTGGACAGCTGAAATGAGGTAGAACAGGGAGAATCAGTAGAAGTGAAGAAAGGGATGCTGTTCTGCATGACATGCAGGATAATATACAGGAGGGCTGAGTGTTCCTGAGGAGAGGTCTAACTGCTGCCAAGTCTGTTAGTCTTTGTAGAAGAGGGAATCATCTGCTGCCCTTCTTCCTCTTTCATCTGTCAGTTACAAAGGAACTCTGTAGGAGTCTCCTTACAACTTCCTTTCCACATACTTTATCTTTAAACTCTTACTGGGTTTGGCAAAATGCTTTTATTTAAATACTCAAGTTCTTTGTGTAAAAAATTGAAATATTAAATGGTTATTAATGCAGAAGTCTTACTACTTTTTTCTTTGTTATTGGGATTGTGGGGAGATTAAAGCTCTCATGCTTACTGTATGTGTGTTTACAAGCTAACTTGCCCACATATTGTAGAGTGGTATTTGAAAATTCAGTATATGAATTGAAACCTTGCCTGTTTTTTTTTTTTTCTTGAGTGCTGTACCATTTGAGGGGAGGGACTAAGAAGAGGAAATGAAACAGCACCTCTTCATCAGATAGTTCTCCTGGCTGCAGAGAACAAAATAGCTGTTTTCTAAGGGGGGGTGGAGAGGCGGATGACACTAATGCAGCCACAAGTTTGAAAGTCATTTGTTGCTTCTAATGACTGGCCATTTGCATGCTTTTTGTAGAGCATTATTGCAAGCTGCATTAGGAGTTTTTCAAACAAAGTGAAGAGGGAGAAATGGCAACAAGTTTATGACGTTTGTGCATCTGGCGGTACTTACACATAATGGTCAGTTTTTCTGTGTCTTTAATATTGATGTTTCCTGCCACCTTGTTTGGGAAACTCTTAGCAGAAAAGAAAATGTTAAAGGAGAAAAGAAGGAAATGTAAAGTGAAAGTGGAAGGAGCGTACGACAGGATTGGATATTGAATGTATGTCCGTTTTTAGTGGAAAGTTCAGTTGCCTAAGATACCTAGCTGTCTACATCTCCTGCTGCTCCCTCCCCACACCCACCAAAAGAATATTGTGATCTGTGGAACTGCCAGGCCAGACTGGTAATTGCAGGCTTGATGCTGGCCATCTGCTCTCAATGTGCTGCTTTGGACAGAGCCCTTGGGGATTTTGCAGAGGGGAATTTTTCTCACAAGTCAGCAGATCATTAGAATTTTTAACAATGCTTAGAGAATGAAATGTGGCCTTGCTATTTCCTTTCTAGTACATCTACTAAAAAGCAAAAACTTAAGTTCTGAATTAATGTTAACATTAATTACAGAAATCTCAGCTGAATTAATGTATGTAAATGTGTAGTGACTTGTAAATATCCTGGAGTGGAGCTCAAATGCATTTTAAATCTGTTTTTAGTTGTGTTTTTTTTTTTTTTTCCCTTGTGTCTTTCCTTCAATTTCATCTACTTGGTCACACTTTATTTCAGGAGCATTCATTCTTTTTGAGAGTGCAGGATTTACAAAATAGTGCCAAGTATCTCTTGTATTCTTTTCAAGCCTTTGTGGTCTGGGGGAGATATGGATTTTGACAAAGGCATGAGGAGGATAACTCTTTTGTGATTAAATAAGATCCTGTGGTAGCTATGTTTTGCAAAGGTAGGAAAACTAGGAAATGAAACGGCTAGTTGAGTTTCATTGCTGAAGGTGAGAAATGCTGATGTGGCCTGGGGAAAGCTGAGGGGAGAAATCTTAGCAACCATAAATGTGGGGATGTTAGTTTTGGTAGAATAGGTCTAAACTTCTAATTCAGTGTGTTCTTAATTTAAGGATTAATGTAGAAAGGTGTTTTCTCTTTCTGTATATGGTGGTTAAAGTGGTGGGGTCTTTTTTGTTTGTTTCCTGCCGTTAAGTGCTAGATGGGTACAGTTGATCTTTTGAACAAGGGGGGAAAAAACCACAAATACATGTAGCAGGAGGAGAAGATTTTTACATTGTATTTTTTGAAGTTATTTTTAAACTTTTCTCTACTTGCAAACAAGGTGTGTTATTACTGGTTTCATCTTATCCTGTACTATCCTGTGTAGTTTACTCTTGGACACTGAATGCCATTAGTCTTATGAAAAATCTCATTCTTTCTATTAAGAAGGAAAGTGGAAGGAAGTGAAATGTGGAGCCTTGGATTGAATTCAGTATATCAGAGTTATAACAACTTCATCGGGGAGTTGATGTCCTAGTTAAATTTATTTTTTTTTTTTTAAGTCCTGGTAGAAATGGTGATGTAAGATGGATGTTGAATTGTGTCTCTGTCTCTTTTCATTTAGAAATCTGAATAAGCATGGTCTGTTCACAACATAAAGCATTGCTGCATAGTGCTTGATATATTGCCGGTGTATTTTGTATAGGCAGAACTTCTTTGGAATACTTAAAACAAGTTCCTATTCTATCATTTAATATTATGAGGCCCAGAAGAATCTCTGGTCTGTACTTTTACTGAATACGTTACCTTGCTAACTGATTTTAAAAAATCTAATTACTTTAAATTAATTGTAGTGTTTCTTTGTATGCCAAGGAGGCATGGTGCAGGGTTGGGGGGGAGTAGGGTGGAAGAGAAGGTGGCAAGTGTAGCTACCAAATATAACTTGGTAGAGGGCAGAATAGAACTTCAGGAGGTAAAACCTAATTATTAGTAACTTAAAGGCGTTCTTTTTTGGTTTCATTTAGCATGCTGCTGAAGATAATGGGATTGAGAATGTGTACGTTTCAAATGTTAGCGTGCTCTCTTTTTTTTTAATGTCAATCTGGAAGGTGCGGTAGCAGAAAGATCCTGAGAGCTGGTATGTATACTTCGTGTTCATTGTATTCTGCTCAGTGATTTTAGGAGCTGGTGGATTTTCAGAGTAATTCTTGACCTTTACTTAGTTAAGTCCAATCTTTCAACATTTGGATCCTGGCAAATAGTGATGTAAGTATGGTGAAATAGCTGTTGTTCGGTGAGAGGAAAATAATGAAGTTGGAGCCGTACTTCCTTGATTTCCTTCTTCCCCACTTGCCAAGTTTCACATTCTGAAGAAGCATCCCGCCCTCTGTGTGTCAGCCTTATTATGTTACTTGGATATTATCTATCCTGACAATCAGAAATGTGCACTTCACTTAAGCTTGTATTAAGCTCTGTTCCTTGTAGAGGAGGTGCTGTCGTTCCTTGCTGTATTTACAATGTCTCTATTTTTGAGTGGAGTATAAATACTGAATGCTCAGAGGTTAGCTGTTTATTTTCTGGTTGTTTGTTTTGGTAGAATTCAAACACAATTGAAACCTGGGTTCTTTCAGAAGTCTAGTAATATTTCTAGGAGTGGATAGAAGAACATATGCTATTATGTTTCCCATTAAGTGACTGAGAAGTTGGCTCAAATGACTGTAGTCATACAGCTAGGGCATCATACATCTGTGACATTGTGCAACTCAAATTATGGGTTATTTTCGCCCAAGACTCGGTTTTCTTGAGGTACGCATCAGATTTCCCCATCTTTCTGCATTACCTACCAAGTATACAGATGTCCTTGAGCAACAGAAATCCCACAGATGAGTTTGCCTTTTCCCAAGGAAAGTGTGACCCATGCTGTCTTTTCCAGCCAGTTCCTTGTGCATGCTACTGGGACCCTATCCCTTTCCACAGTACAGAGTATCTTTGGGCAGGGCCAGCTCTGTAAGCAGATCCTCTAGGGTTTATTGATGGAGCGGCTTCTGCTATATTTACAACCCAGCACTTGAAGATCCCAGCAGCTGTCACTCAAGTTTTAACAGTTCGTTATATTATTTAATCTTCTCAGAGGCTCTTCGTGATACCCTTTCATCCTCTTTCCTACCTCCTCTCTCCCCCTAGGGTTTTTTTTACTTGTCCTGTGAGGAAGCTACATCAGTTATTTAATATGCATTCATATTTACAGTGAAGCTTCTGCTACTAAAAAGCTAAAACTAGATAAGCATTAGAAAGAACAGAGCTTCTAAGTAGAAGGTCATATGAAACTAATTTATAGAGTTGTGGTTAGAATAATATCAGGCAAGGTGACGTCTAGGGGAGTTGTCTTTAATATATCCTGTAATCTGTATTTCAGAGTGTAATGGATATCTGGCATTCTAATAGGAAAACAAGGAGTATCACACAATAATTCTTTTTGTATTTAGGTTAGTGCCATGGGACCTGGGCACGCGAAACTTGAATCTTTGCTGAGAGGTCTTATGGAGGATTTCACACTTTTCCTTCCTGCTATCATGTTAGAGAAAGCTCCTGGCTTGCATTCATCAGCTTGATAACTTGGGGTCTCCTGAAGCAAGCAGGAATGACATTAGAGATCAGTTCCAGAGAACAGCATTGGAGGAACCTTTTGAGCCATAAACTATCATTGTATAAACACTAGAAACGTAGTTGGATACTATTCAATATTTAATGTATGCATTCAAGCAGTGTTTGCAGCCTTATCTGGAAGAAAAATCACATGACCCCACTTGAATTGTTTCCTCTGTGGGCAAAGCAGTGCTCTTGGTGGATTACCTATAGTCATTTGGGATGTAGGCAGCAAGTTGTTCAGAGACTTTTGCTGAGCAAAAGAAAACGTTCTGGTACTGTCTGGAGTTCTGGGTCAGGACATGGTAGAGAAGACTGGTTGTATCCTCTGCAGAAAGGTTTGTAAATCCCTATTGGTTTTTTGTGTTATTTTCAACAGATTTCTACCACTACCTATTTCTGGAGGGCTTTTTTCTTTTAGTTTTTTTCAGTGAAAACTAAATTTCTACCTTAATGCAAGTAATGAAAACTTTTTCTTGTTATATATATATAAGTTTTTTGAAGTAGAGTATAAGAGCTCCCTGTTAAACAGATTCTTTTTCAGTACCTCACTTGTGTTTCTGTGGTAAATCAGATGGACTTCTTACATCAATTTTGGCATTATAAAGACAGCAGCAAGAAAGAACAGTGTGCAGAGAACACTCCTAAATGAAGCATATTTACTCCTTTCATCTCACTTCCTTCTTCACTGACTTCCTTCAGGTTAGAGGAAGTGAGAATGGAACTGTGAATGCTTTGTTTTTAAAGCAGTTAAAACTGTCTGTGTTTTTTTTTTTACTGTCTTAAATGCTTTTTATCCAGTCAAACTGAGATGGAAAATTGGTGGACTCCCCACTAGAAACATGATTAAAAAAGAAAAACCAAGATGTATAATCTTTTCTTCTTTCCTGTTAAAGGGCTAGGGAAGAAGACTTTGCTGTGACAATGATCATGTGTATCAGCTGTGGTTGAGGAAGCCTGCATTGTAAAGTGTACTCAGCTGCACAGAGATTACTTCTTTACCACTAAAAGGAGACAACCCTTCATTCTGGAAATTTTTTAGATGTATATTTGGCTAATGTGAATCTTATGAAAACTTTGAACTGAGATTATGACAGAGTTTATCCATGTTTATATATTATGTAGAGCTATCAGCTGTCTTTCAGCTAGTTGCAGATTTTTTTTGCCTCCTTACTAGTCCTTTTTTTGTTGTTGTTGTCCCTAGATGTTTTTAAAGATACTGGAGTTGGTGTTAATATCCTCATACTGTTACGCTGCATTCTCATGGTGCTTATAGAAGTTGCTTTCAGAATGTGTCTGTGGTACCTGAAATCTGATCTGCACTGTTGCAATGTAGTTTTACTGAAGTTTTAGAGACCTTGAGGATTTGTCTTGCCTTAGGTACATTTACTTCTCTTTAAAAGCTCATTTAACCCAGTTAAAAGGCTTTTATTATTTTCATCTAGAAATGCAAATACAAAAGTAGCGTATCATTAACTGATATTAAACAAAAGTATTTGAACAAGAATCACAAGAAGTAGGTGCTAATGGAATTGATCATTAATATTAGTTCACAGTGGGAGAAAACAGGCTTTCAGTTGGTACTTTTATGGAAGCATGAGTTAATTTAACTCCTTTGTTGGGTAGCTTATGGTTTTACTGTTCTTTCTTTTAGCCGGTAGTGAGGTTTTAGAGATGAGGTGCAAGAGGAAGGTTCTTAATTCAAAATCTGCTTGGATTTAAGAGGAGTCTGTGTGAAATACATCAGGAGAATGGAGATGAGAATATCTCCCAAGTAGTTGTTCCTACCTCTGAAATCTAGCTTTATAGCTGTGCACTATAGATCGATATAAAGAAATCTATAAGAAGTTTGTACGTAGTCTGAAAAATAGTCTTTGTTATATAAAATGCAGAGATGAACTTTTCTACCATGTGAACTATTAACTGAATTGGCGAGGATGTGCCAGGAAGCACTAAGTGACCTGGTCTGAGGTTTGGCGGTTGTTTTCTGAGTTCAAAGCTGCACCGAATTCAGGACTGGGCTGAAATGAACTTGTTGCTTAGGACTGTTTTTTTTTTTTTTTTTTTTTTCTGTGGCTATGTTGTAAAGATCTAGACAATATTGGTAGTGTTAGTACTGCCAGGAAAAAAAAAAAAGAAAAAAAGAAACAACAACAACAACAAACTGGAGGCCCTGTGTTTCCTCCTGGCTGCAGAATAGTCATTGAGGTGCAGTCATAAATAGCCTTTTGATTTCAGGGTAAGATTTGGGGCCCTTGTTCATTTTTCCTCGTTCCACTTGAAAAGAGCTCTTCTCTTCATTTTCTCTGTAACTTCATAGTAAAAGAGCTAATGGATGATGATACAGATTACAGACATGACATCTCAGTTTGTTGGAATCTTAAGCCAGTTGCTAAGAAAAGTGTAGGATATGTCTCAATGCGGAAATCACCTTTTTTTCTTGTCTTGATGACTTTGCTTTTTCAGTGCTACTGAAAAAAAAAACATTCAACTTCAAGAAAGTCATTTTTAAAGGTGTATTTTTATTTGTGTAGTAAGTCTTATGTGCTGCTCTTCAAACTCTTATTTTACTTAAAAATAACTTAAAAGTTAGATCTCTTGTCTAGATAAAGATCTTTGGCATGTTTTTTTTTCCTGAAGGAATTTCCCTTAAAAACTATCTTATGGATGGAGTAATATTGGCCATGATGAGAGAGGATGCTTGTATCTTGCTTTGGCTTAGTTTGTGGGTTTTTTTAGTTGCTTTTTATTTTTTAAAACAAAATGCACAACCTTTCTCTTTCCTGGGAAATCCCCAAATTAGCCATCTTCCCTTCCCCCCTTCCCCCAACCAACTAATAGTAAATCTTTCACCAACTGACCACATGGAGACTTTGCAGAGGTGTGCTCGTTCATTTTAATGATCCTTTATTAGTAATAAATATCCAAATAAATCTATCTAAATAAATAGTCCTCCCTCTGGATTATTTTAAAATTATTTTTATCTTCCCTTAAAAATAACTTTCCACTGCACTTTTATGTTCTTCTATAATAACTTTCCTTAGAAATTTGTTGAAAAGTTCATGCTTCATTCTGCTTATGAAAACAAATACAACTTATGTAATGAATAGCTTTTCAATGTGTTTTCTAGCCTTCTCTGTAGAGAAACACTTCAAAGCAACCCTGGCCAAAAATATCAGTTACATAGATATGAAGAGTATCTTCTGTGTATGCTTTTCTTTCTGATCATGCTAACTTGAGATTTTTTAAAAAGAAAAAAAGGCAGTCTACATGCATAGGTAAGAGTAAAACTGTGTATTCTTAGAGGGAGAGAGATTATTGGCAAGAAAATCATTGATATTTATTACTTCTAAAGCAAAAAGTTACTCCCAGCAAATAGACTTCTGTGCAGCTTTTTCCCTGTTTCGTCAATGATGCAAATACATAAAAGTGCTTTTTGTAAAAAGGACCTTGATTTGATACAGAAGATTGTAGATTGGGTTTGCATTTTATTTCATTTTTTTTTAATCTCTTGCAGAATAGCAGTTTAAAGAAATACTTGATTTCCTTTAAATAACATCACTGAGTGATGTATTAGTGGTCTATTTCTGCTGGGTTGTTAGGAACCTGTGTTCTTGTAAAGGATGTGGGGAAAACATGTTCTAATTTAGGTCAATTTCTTCCTGTTCACTGTGAGGTTCAGGATTTGCACCCTCTTCTGTTCACTCTTCTTCCTGTTACTGTTCCTTCAGACACAGAAGGAAGAGACGGTACAGTAAAAGTGAAATACATCTATCAGGTGTTTAATATTTACACCTATAAAATTTATTTTTTTTATGTTTTGGACTGGATGATCTTGTAGGTCTTTTCCAACCTTGCTGATTCTGTGATTTACAGAAATTTGTAAGAAATTACTATCCATAAATGTATCTCTCTGTTTGTGATCTTTACCTTAAAATATTTTTATTTTCCCTGATGATGACTTGCTGGATTACTATTATTATTGTTAGTAATAGTAGTAAATACAAATGTCTGCCTTTTTTCCTGGTTTTATTTATTCTTTTACTGTCCAAAACTGGGTACCAGCTTAATCATTATTACCTGTTTTTAGGAAGTCTATATGTTATAAAACAGAGTCTAAATAATAAGATATGAATATACTACACAATTTTATTTCTTACTATATATAATAATATGATATATAAACAAATGTAATGTTATATCTTTATTCGTGTACATATGTGTCTGTATATAAATAGGTCTTGATTTGAAGAAATCCTTGTGGTTGGGCTGCTACTCTTAAGTATACAGGATGATTTTATTCTTGATGTGAGTCTGTGAACCATACTGAACATCCTGTGTGTATTTCTTAAGTTGTAGGAGCTATGATAAACTCTTAGTGGCATATCCTTTTCCATCAGAGTTTAGCCTATCACTATCAATGGCTAAAAGTATTTTGTATTCTTAAATAGAACAATTTTTCTAGGCTAATTTAAACAATGACCTTTTTTGTATGAAGTACCAGGAGGTTTTCAGTTTTCCCATTTATAACTTTTACTTTAGAAATGCTTAGAGATTCTGGATAGGATTATAGTTACTGTTCTAACTTATATGCAAATGCTGCAAAGGAGACTCTTAAATGGATGAGAGATGCTTTCAGATTAAACTTTTCCTTTGAGAATTTGTGTAGTGAGAAGCATTCCCTTCTTCCTCATTGTAGACTGTCTGCATGCATTCATTCTTTGCAGGTGAAAATGGTGGCAAGATTCTAATTTTAATTAGCTCAGCTCAAAACGTGAATTAAAAATATATTTGAAGCGCATAGAAGTGAGATGGAGAGAGAAGTGTTAGGTATTTCCAAATGGCTAAAAGAATGTTTAAAACATTTAAAAAGAACAACTTGAAACTTTTTTTTTTAGAGATTATTAAGGACTCAGATGAAGTTTTTCTTTGTTGCTTTAGTTTTGGTAGAAATAAGAACTGACAAATTCGTGGTACAGATACCTAGAAAAAAGGAGCATGCAGCTAAGATCTTCAGATTTAAATTTTGTGTTTTAGTAGGATAGTTCAAAGCAAGAATTTCAAATGTCACCATTCATTTATTACTGCACCAGATGTGTGCCTGCAATGCACACTAGTGGTTTGATAGACCATTTAAGTTTCATTATGTAAAAATGAATAGATAACAGGATGTGAATTAGGATGTTTAAACACTATGTAACTCTTGGCTTTTATCTCTAGGAAAACCCTGCTGGTATGCAGTGTCATTGTTTTCCATTTGAGAGGAAAGCTACAAAAAAAGTAAAATTACTAACTTAAGAGAACAAAAATTGGTCCTAAAAATGTGTGGTTATTGTCATGTATAGGTAGCTGAATGTAATGGCTTCTGTAAGAAGGGTCTCCTGGATTGTAACTGAAGAGGAGGCTGGGTGGTTTTTGTGGGTTTGATGGACATAGAATCTTAGAAATGAGAAAGTCTTAGCCTTTCTGCAAGTTCGCAAGCTCTAAAAGAAAATGTGTTCTGCTGGGTGGTACTGCTTGTGAAAGAATAACTCTTTTCCCTTACGTAGACAAGGAGGAAAAAAAATACTTGGAAATAAATATCCCTTATGAATAAAACAAAGGAAAGCAATTTTTGTGGAGATTGCTAGTATTATTTGCTGTCCAAGAAATCCTTAGTGAAGTGATTCCTGTCTTTGGTAGAACTGGAAATGTGCTGACCTTGTGACATGGCCTCACCTTTATCTTATGCTACTTTTTTTTTTTTTTTTTCCTCTCTATTCAACTCTCATCAGCATCACCAGCATCAATAGTCCTGGTAGTTCCTCTCATGGCTGGCCCATGTTTTTGTTCCCAATAGTGTTGAGAGAGAGGAAGGAGAAAACAAGTTGGACTTGAAGCAGTCTGCAAGATAAGTATGCTTTTCACCATTCAGGCCTTTCGATGAAACATCTCTCGTCTTCACTGGAGAGTCAAACTACCTTACTCCTTGATGCTGAGAGGTCTATGGTAAAGGACTGTACAGGGTGCTCAGCTGGGCAAGCTTTATGTGGAGTTCACAAGTGACACAACTGCTCCAGTTTTTACTTTCCCATTCATTCACTGATCATTTGTTAAGGAAAAAATGTGAAGGTTGGTTCTGGCCAGACTTCTGCGTTTACGGTCTTTGCTGTAACTTCTCACATTGCTGATGATAGAATCATAGAATCCTTAGAACTGGAAGGAACCTTTAAAGGTCATCTAGTCCAACTCCCCTGCAATGAACAGAGACATGCACAGCCAGATCAGGTTGCCCATGGCTGTATCCAGCCTCACCTTGGAAGTCTCCAGGGATGGGGCATCAGCTGCATCTGTGGGCAGCCTGTTCCAGTGCCTCACCACCCATACTACGACTTTTTCCGTAGATGTAACCTAAATCTACCCTCTCTAAGACTGAAACCATTTCCCCTTGTTCTGTCACCACAGACTCTGCTAGAGAGTCTGTCCCCTTCTTTCCTGTAGCTTCCCTTTAGATACTGAAAGACTGCTATCAGGTTACCTTGGAGACTTCTCTTCTTCAGGTTGAACAGCCCCAACTCTCTCAGCCTGTCCTCGTAGGAGATGTGCTCCATTGCTTGGACCATTTTTGTGGCCCTCCTCTGGACGTGCTCCAACAGGTCTATGTCTCTCCTGTACTGAGGTATCCACATCTGGATGCAGTACTCCAGGTGAGGCCTCACCAGTGCAGAGTAGAGGGGCAGGATCTCCCGTTTTTCAGTGGAAATCAGGATGGGTTATCTTGGAGAGAACTAAAGAATGCAAGAAACCCAGAAGCTCTTAAATGTGTACTTCTGAAGTTTTTGAATGAAATGGCAATTCAGAGTAAGAAGGAATCCTAGGGATGTAAATGAACACATACTTAGTTCTGGCAGGTAGCATTGTCTAGCAGAAATAATAAAATGTGATGTATTGGCAAGAGTTCTTGTTTATGGAATTTTCCAGGAATTTTATACTCCCATGGGAGTAGCATACCCTTAATTTACTGTAAAAGTTGAAAAACATTATTTAGTCATTTTCTTAAATGAGTGGTTATTATTCCTGCTGCCTGGGGTATAAGCTCAGGAATTGATAAAGAGTCTGACAAATATGGTTGAGTTCTGTGCTTCATGTTTAGAGAACTGAGAGATACAGAGAATTATGGATTTTTTTTTCTGAAACTGACTGAATTTCACGTTGGTTAAGTTGCTTCATTTCTTTTCTGTATGCGTTTGTATAGATAAATCATGAATATAGGCAAGGAGAGTTTGTGTGCCTGTATGTGTATAACAAAGATATTTGTACTTGTTTTTTGATAGCACGACTAACATCACAAATCTTTTTGGCCTGTGATAAATAAGAATATCAATTAAAATTTTTTAAACAAAATGCAGTACAGAAACCTCGGATAAAAATTACTTTCTGCTTTTTGTTAATGAGTCTTGCATTCAGTGTTTACAATTTTACTATCAATACAGTTCTGCTGTTTCCAGTGCTCAGTATAATTGGGCCTAATCTACCTACAGTTGCTAGCCCAGGACTTCAAAGGGAACTTAGCCGTGGTTGATTTTTTTTTTTTTACAAGTATTTTATGGAATGTGAAGCATGCTAGTTTTGATTTCTCAAAAATCATTTGTGTCAACCTCTTTAAAGCTAAAGTGCATTAATAGCCTTCCACCACTTGAGTGATGATGGGAAGATCTGTATGTAGCTTCTAAAATTGCTACCCTTTGCAGAGTTTCAGGTTTCATCCTGGTAGCTTGGATGTGGGCTGAATGCCATTACAATTTGCTATGTTAGGGATTTACTGGTACTATTAAGTAACACTGGAAAACATACATACTGCATTGCGCAAAGTGGCTCTCTTGTGTTTCTCTGAGGTGAAAGAAGACTTTAATAACTAACATTATTTGGTAGAATTACGTGTATATTTTGAAATAGTTGTAAGTGGATAATTCAGAATCTGTGAGCTAGTGGTTATGGAGATGATTCTGAAATGGAGAGAAGATCCTGGTAAGCTGTTTTCTCCTGCACCAGTTTTTACAATGTTCTTTATCCCCTGCGTTTATTTATCTTATTTTAAAAAAGCAAATCTGAAATTGAGTCTAGCTAAGAATTCTGGTTTTCATTTTTGGACCATGCTATGATAGTAACGCCAAAACTAAGGTGTTTCCTAGTAGGTTGGAGTGAGGAGGAGAAGCAGTGTTACATTGTTTTGCGTGGGTGGAAGCACTGCTAATGTGCTTGGATACCATAGTGATGAGTACTATAAATACCCAAATGTATGAGCCAACAACTGGAAATAAACTTATAAACACTAAATTCTTTCCATTATCAAAGGCAGCAATTGAAACATTCTCTAGTCTCCACCTCTGTCTCTACTCACAGCTGTGCATACTGGAAAACAAAACGGATGGGCAAGCACTCTGTCTTCTAATTTTCATGGTCTGCAGAGAGAAGTTATCATCAAATCTTTTAAAGGAAAGCTTAGTTTTTAATTGCTTGTTCAAGCTTGTTAGTTTGTAAACAGTGAACCCCTCATGTATTACTACTGCATTACAAAGTATTAAAGAATTCAAAGAATTTAGTGCTCATAAGACAGTAAGTGTTACAGGTAGCAGTACATAAAGCAAGTTTGCAATTCTTATGTTTAAATGTGAAAGCTATCCTTAGTAATGCTGGTGATGTACTAGGTACTCTTGGGAGGGATGCTGGTGTTGAACCAGCATCCCATTCAGGTGCTAGGTAGTCCATCTGGGTAGACATTGCAGTACCAATCTGATTTTTTTTTTTTTATAATGATGGAGCAAACCCTGGAACTTTTCTGTAGAGAAGATGATTCTCTCTTCTCCCTGTTTTGAATGCTTTAGCATTTTTTTTATCTTGACTGGCTGTAGAAATTATGGTTACAGTTCTGTTTTCTACAGGGGATCAGATGTTGTAATGTGAGACTGTTTATGTCACTTGTAGTGTGTGCTGAGTTTCATACCAGGGAATATGGATTTGGTGGACAAAATGGTGCCTGACGTGTACATAAGTTGCCAGAGGAACTTCTTTCAGGATAAAAAACATTCTTTTAAGACTTTTATCATAATCTATGACATACATTTTCTTGCCCTTCTGATTTAGTTGGGTTCGTTGCTTTCATTTAATTTGTGTGCTAATGCATGAAATTTTCTAAAATGTGTTAGCGCACTGATCTTTTATCTTCTCTCTGGCATAGGCAGTGGGAGAAAGCAATTAAAATGCATTTTTTTCTTAAGTGAATTGCCAGTGAATGAATGGAGAAGTAATAAACTGCTGTTAATATTTTTTATATATATGTGTGTGTATATATATACACTATATATATAAGAAAGGATTGCAAAACTAAATATTTTGTCTAGGAAAAGCCCAGATAAAAGACTGTACTGGACATTATACAATTCTTTCCTAATTTGGTATCTGTTTATTGAGGCACGCTTTATAGTTGAAATCAGATCTTTCAAATGTTTTTTTGGAAGGACACAAATGGCTTACAGTTTTCAGAATGTTTCAAAAAAAGTGACTTACAAGTTCAGAGGGACAGTGTGTGTAACCCCTGTTATATAACCATATTTGCTTTGTGTGCGGTCTACTAGCAGGTGAGAATGCTGATAACCGAGATATGCATATATATTCTTATATCCTGGAAAAGTTCAAGGAAGTAGTATTCAGATGGCAACGTTTGAGGTTTTTGTCTCTGAAACTGTATTTTGTGGCTTCTTTGATGGAAATAAAAGGAAGTATGGTCCCTCTCTGGATTGAGGCTTGTTTTTTACAGTGCAGAAATTCTCCTAAGAGTGTAAGATTTAGTTCTAAACATAGTCTCTGCATTAGCACAGCTAATTTTATCTGTGTATTATTCACATTGGCTCAAAATATCAACTGCCCTCTAAGGAAAGCAAAACCGAGTCCTCAGAGTGTGTGTGGAGAAGATGGAGGGCTTGGAGGAAGGTTGTTAGTGGGCATCACAGAAATGTGAATCCCTATTTTATTTTTTTTGTTTCATGCTGTAGAGAAATGAGGCATTAGAAGTTGAACGGTGTCTAGCTGTTGTCAGCCTCAGTACTATGTCTTCAAAGATGCGTCAGAAAAAAGAAAGTATTAGAAGTTAGAGTCGAAATGGTGAAAGCCAGAAAAAAGGCATAAGAAAACAAGTTTTTCTGCATCTGTTTATTATGTTGTAGTCAGCTTTGTAGGGTGGATTTTTGATTTTTTTTTTTTAAATATCTTCTTGCCTCTGTCATTTTCAGAAACATCTCTATTAGTAGCAGGAGTGTCAAATTCACCTGGTAATACTAAATTTTTGATTGCTGTAGGATAATGCTGAGAAGTCTTGGCTACCAGTTCTACTCATTGTAGGTAGCAATAGGTAAAAGCAGGTCAGGTGTACTGAGTGTCATCAGGCAAGCTATTTTAATACTCCGCCTCCTGTTCTTCATATGGAAAATGGAGACAATAATACTTAAAAAGTAAGTAAGTGCCTTTACCTTTAAAACAGAGTAATGCTCAAATACAACCTAAGGTTATTTCTGTGTGATCTGAACTGGGTTCCAGATGGTGATCTATTGGTGACATGGTCTGATTTACTGTGGAAGACCTAAGGTAGCAAAGAAACTTGGAAACTATGTGGATCAAGAGTGCTAGGTTCTGAGGAGCCCAAGTTTAGCTGAATATGAGTTACTACTAACACATTATTCTGTTACTACGCAGGGGCCAGTATCTGAAGAGGAGAGGCTTTCCCAGCAACTTCCATTGTTCTTGAGGCAGCAGTGGAATTTGGGGATTAACAGGGATGACTTCTGTCCCTTGGAAGAGCTTGGTGCAAGCTTACTCAAACTGTATGAAGTAAATGGTGTGTGGAGCATTCACACCAGTGGCAGGTAGCAGTGGCAAGTTGTCTCTGTTCAGCAGCCTGGCCTGATTTGTGCCTGTGGCAGGCAGGGAGGGAGGTGGTGTGCTGAGGCACCTGGCCACAAAGTGCTGTGGAGGCCATCAGGCTGTGAACAAGACCTAGTCCTCCTGCCTTGCAGGGCCGGCACCCTCACTGCTGCAGAGGGAAATCAGTAGAGGAAATGACAGTGAGTACAAGGTTGAGAGAGAGACTGAAAATGAGTCTCCTTCTGTATTCCTGTGTAAAGCTGAAAGCTGCTGCTCCTGTTGGAAAGAGCTGTTCCTGGTGGCTTGAATCAAGACAAGGGGTCTGTTTCTTAGCAGTGAGCAAATGGGGCACAGACCAACCTGAATGTGATATTTTTAAGCTAAAGACGATCTTCATAAGAACAGGAGTTAAATTTACAGTAAGGAATAATCTCAAATGTAGCCAAGAACTCCAGTCTCCTTGGAAATTGAAAGTAAGATTTAACATTCTGAAGTTAGTTGACATTAAACTATAGATTGTTTATGGCTTTACTTAGGAATAGAATGTAAAGGATTGATAAACTCATTGGTCATGAACAGCAGTTTTATCTGCATGGTACTGCAGTGGCTGAGGGAGCCCTCGGAGTCAGCTCTGGTCCCTTGAGTCCCTTTTCATCACACATGCACTTTACTTTCTCTTCATGTCTGAGGTGAGGTGGTTCTGGTGCTGTATGGGATCAAGTCAGCTTATGTGAGAGTGTTGGTATTGGAGGTGGGACATGGAATAAGTTAGAGCTGCAATAGCATGCATAGATTTCCTTTGGAACTGAGAAAGTACAACTACTGCCTCTGTTGGTACAGGAAAGTAAAGGGGTAAGTATGTTCCCATTGCTGGATGATCTTTTGCAGAGGATGAAAACATCTAGGATTTTTCTGTCCCTGGAGGGAAGCAGTGGATTTCTTCAGGTGGGCTTGGTTACTCCATATTTTGTGCAGACTTCCCCAAGTGGAGTTGAAGTAACTCCACCAGAGGGAGTTTCTGGTGGCTCTTGAGGTGGATGGTATTTATAGCATGGATATCTAGGCAATTCAGAAATAAAGGACAGATCTTTTGTGCATTTGTAGCATTTTTTTTCCCTTTAGCCATTGCTTTTAATGAATGTGCCTACAGGCATAGTTGATTTCTGTATGTCTTCACTGTTAAGTGCTTGTTGTTGAAGAAAATGGAATTGGAAGCTGTAGGCAGCTTTCACAGAAGGCAAATGCAAGTTAAGATCTGGACTTCAAGTAAAAAAAAAATAATAAAAATAAAACCCTGTGGCAGAAGTTTCCACTTATTCTTTCATTTCAACAAAATTAAGTTGCTTGATTACGTGACTGCTGTTCTGGAATATTGTTTTATCCTCTTATCTGGGGGGAAAAAATAGAACCTGTTAATCTAGAAATTGTTCTACTTAGTTATGTAACTGTTGCTTAAAAATAGCTTCAGATTGCTGGAAAAGAAAGATTAGATATTATGAGGTAGGATTTTCCTCCTCTGTACAATTTCTGTTCCTTTAAAAAGAGCATCTATATTTTAGACATAAATTTTTTTAACAATTTTGTGGTTGCCAGTTGTTACGTGTACTCTCACAGCACTATCCTGTAGCCTCACTCTGAACTGTGCACGTGCTGCAGTAAAATAGCGTGAAAGCTGAATGCCAAAAGTTGGTAGGCAGAGGTACTTTTCATGGTGTGGGCAGGTACTGCTGGGAAGGCAGATTGTTCAAAGGGTTCAGAGCATTCTTTTTTATGTTATGCCTATGGAAATCATGGTTATATTGGACAGTGGCTGTATGATACTCTTTTAACTAAGGAGGCAAAACATATAAATCAAAAAGTTTATATTATCTCAGGAAAAAGGTGGTTCTTTCAAGACCCACTTCTATTCAAACATGCTCAGTTTTGTCATTTAAAAATATTTTATCTAAGTTAGGCTAACCTTTTTAGATGAATTTAGCAGACAAATCTGATTCGGAAGCCCCATTTTCACTTTAGATTGCTTTTGCAAGCTTGGTGCCATAGCAATTATTTATTCCTCATTTCCAGTGCCCGAAATGGGCTTACCTTCTGTTTTCTTTAGACTCTAATAAGATGGTCTGTGTGTTTCAGTAAAAACAAAACAAAAAACTCCCATATAGTATTATACTAGCCTATTTTCATCACAGGCTTTTAATGAATCTGTATTTCTGCATTTCTCTAACAATGACAGCTAGAATAACTGAGTACAGTAAGGAAAATTGTCTTGCAGTAATTGACTGCTATAATTATTTCTCTCTGCTGAATAATCTCTCTAACATGCTTCACCTGCAGCTGTATGAACAATGTGGCGCTTTGTTAAAGCTGTCCTTGCTGCACAGGTCTGTTGCCTGTCTTTGTTTTAGAGTGGCAGCATCCCACTTCTGTATGGTGTTTCTCTCCTGTACATTCATGTATTAAATCATTTTCCATACATGAGCTTCATGTGAATGGACTTCTTTGACCCAGATCTGACTTAAGATACACATTTCTTTGACGATGTCTTTCTCCTGGAGTTGTGAACTCTGCAGCTGAGTATTATTAGCCTAGATATTGCTAGGCAAATGTCACTTGACAGAAATGTTAGTAGGCAGAACTATTTTGTATTGAATCTTAAAATACCAATACTAAGATCCCTTAAGCAGCCTGGGTGTGCTTGGTGCATATGGGATGTGTTGAGAGCTTGAGGGTTCTCTTCTGATCTCTTTTCTCCTTGTCTATGTACACCTTAATGCTTGTTAAAACCTAAATTTTACTACAGTAGATCCTAGCAGCTTTACTGTATGGCTCGTATCTGTTAGCTTTTTTTGTTATTGTTGTGATGCCTGTATTTGTTTTCCCCTGTAATTTTTCTGTTGTGCTGGCTTGGTATGGTCTCTCTGAAGTCAACAGCTGCTAATAACAAAACTTTACAAATTTTTTGTTAAGCTTTTTTTGTGAAAATGTGCTGAAAAGTTTTTGTTACTTGAGACGCAATAGTTCTTACTGCCAAGCAGCTAGTTAAAAGGAGGAGTAAGGAGGATGGGAATCATTTTACTCTGTTTCAAGGGAATGTTTGTGTGTTTCTTTTTTAATGAGGGGTAGTTTGTATGACGGATTGCTCAACCAAGTGTCTTTTAACTTAATTGGGAACTTTAACCTCTTACTGTAATGGAACATAAGAGAAGATTAACACTTTCTATCAGGCATGTCTCTTTGCTCAGTGGTTTTCAAACTGATATTTGCCTTTTTTTGTTTGAAGATGACGTAATACCTCCATCTTGTGCTTCATCTTGGTGCTGTTTCTGGTTTGATTACTGTCAACGGTTTATGGGCGTTCGGCCCGGTTCTGTGACAAAGGGGACGGGGGATCCACGGGTCCACGCCCCGGGAAAAGGGGAAAAGGGTAAGGAGATGGCCCTGAGAGCAAAGAACAGTGGCAACAATCTGAGGAGAAACAAACTAATTTACTAAATAAAATATCGGAATGCAAAACAACACACTATAATACAATATAATTACAATTTAAGCTGATAAATCCAATACAGAGAGAGAATGTCCCAAAATCAAGGTAGGCCTTACTCTACTACCGACCATAAGATGGCTGGAGAGCGAGGTGCTGCCAAGACGAGAGATGGGCGGAAAAAAGGGACGAGGTCTCGTGATCTGCAAGTTTTTATACTGCGAGCTTTTATCTTTTCCCTCCGGCTGGAAATGGTAACAGAGGAGAAAAGTACCGTGGGGATTGTAGTAGTCCTTCTCTTCTGAGAACCAGGTACATTCACTACATGATGTTACGATGTGGAATATCAATAACCGAAAATCACAAAACCATGACAATTACACATGTGCAAGTCTGTGGGAAGCACTTTGCGTCCCTTGTCATCTAACTCAAGTGACGAAATTAGGAATTTTGGCTCTTGAAATGGCCACTATAGATGTAGAGACTGTGTAGTGTTACTCACATAATTTCGTATTAATGTGGTCTTCCTGTGTGGCCTAATGTATCGTTTAGTTGCTTGTCCTTTTTGCTGGAATCTAACAGCTTTGCTGATGAGCTTTTTGCTGAGACTACATCTCAGGTGTTGTGAAAGTATGATGTGGTGTACGTGGAGGGCTTGTCAAGTATGGGACAGCCTTTTTACAGATAAACTGAAGCTGAAGAGGATCCGCTTTGCCCTGTTTGTCAAAGACCAGACTTTAGACAGTATTTCAGTGCCCTAATTACTGTAACTGGATTGCACTCTTAAAATAGAAAGTCAAGTAGCTTTTATAGAGCAGGTTCCTTATCAGTTATGTGTCCTGGGAAAAGGTAGGGGAATCTGAATGAGGGTAGGCAACTTTTTCTGTGATATGCCGAAAGCAAGACTCCTGTATGTGTGAAAATAGGGAAAGGTGAATAAAAGACTTTCGTTACGAATAAACAGCTATATTCTGCTCAATGACAAGGTGTAACTTTTGTTTGCCCAATGAAAATCAGTTAATACATTAAGCATCATTAACCAAACTTTAGAACATACTTGTATCCCTCACTCTGATTTCAAATTATTTGAAAGTTGAGAGTGTTATCCTCACTTTGTGCACTAAGTGGAATTGCTGCTATTTTACCTTCTCTGTTGTTTGCCGAAGAGGTGATGACTTTTCCAGAAGGGTTATGAAAGTAGTGGAATGTGGCAAATGGAAAAAAGACAAGTCTAATTGAAGAGGAGGAATATAACAAAGATGATACCAAATGGCTAGTCTATGATAAACTCTGTGGGATGTATTAGGCATGTGTCTGTCTGAAGTATTTTACATATTACGCAGTATTCTTTTTGTTTGTAAAGATGTCAGAGAAGCTTTTTACTGTTTGCTGGAACTCAGTGTTACCTCTGTATTTACTTCACAGACAAGTGTGTGTGCTGCCCTGGTACTTGTGTGTACAGCTTTTATTCTTGCTGGCACTGGTTCCTGCTCTATTTACTTAAAATTCTTTAAACTCCTTTCTTTTTAAAAAACAACCGAACCAAGAAAAACTCTACTTTTTTTTTTCTGTCAGTGGTAGGTAGTGGCCTACCATTTTTTCCCTCTCTCTTCTTTCCACAGTAACACTGCTTGGAGAGTAGTGGTTTACCAGTGTTTCATCACATATCTTAGTTTGCAGTGATGCTGTCTGAAGGTAAATGATGAAAGCAACAAAATAGTTCAGTTTTAGAAAATCCTGTCTCAGCTACAACCTGTTAACTTCTTAAGTTTGTATTTTTCAAGCTTGTACTGCTCAATCTGTTTGTGAACTATGTAGATATTAAATAACTAATTCTAGAAGAAGCAAGTTTGTAAGTGCAACTTGTATTATTTTTTTTAGTATGTGACAATGGATTGCAAAAAATCCTGCAAGAATTAGTTGATTCAGTGTAGAAGAATTGACTCCGAGTTTGCTATATGCTTCTGTAAAACAGAAGCATTGTGCAAGTGCAGTAACTGATGGTGCTGGAAGCCTGTAAACTTGCTGTGTTTTTCCAGTACCATTACATGAACTTGCTTCTGAGCACCACATGCCTGCTTTTGCTCTGCAGACATAAATTGACACAGGCAACTTAGCTTTCTGACAGTAAGTGTTTTAGTATTTAATGTACTAGTATTTTAAATCAGTACTACTTTAATACTAATTAATGCAATTAATACGTTAAAGAATATTTTACCTGAAGTGAGTTTTCTTTCTTGTTATTCATACCCAGCACTTTAGTTCCTAAGTGTGATTTGCTTACAAATGAGGATTTCAGGTCCACTCTCTCATTCAGAACTTATTAAATGCCCAAACACTTCTCTCTGGTCTGCAGAGCTTCCATTTCTGACGCAGCTTTCTGTGACACATGCTTGTGTTTATTTATCCTTTGGAAAAGATTTATTTTCAGAGACTTCCTCCATTCATTCAGTTCTTATTTCAAGTTTACAGTGTGAAAATATAGTATGAGTGGCATTTGTGAGAAGAATCCTGAGGATTTGTACGTGGAGGGAAAAAAACCTAAACAAAAGCAAACAAACAGCCCATTCCTGTGACTGGCTACTGCCGCCTGGGAAGGCACGCTCTTCCTTCCAGGGGGTGGTGAGTCAGTCCCGTAAGTGCTTCTGGTTAAGGCTGGCCAGCTGTCCATCCATGTTGAGATCCTGCAGTTGGCTCAGTTGATTCTCTGTGCTGCAGTCAGGCTAGCCCAGTATGTGAGTGAGTAAGTAGTGGAAACACAGGTGTAACATAAACCTTGCTTTGTGTGGCATGTCATCCCACAGTCTTTGTGGGTTGTGGTGGTGGTGGTGGTGGTTGTTGTTTTTACCAACTCCCAAGGGAGTTTAGATGCTCCCATTATTGAAAGCATTGAAAGTAGCTGTTGTGGAAAAGATTGCCAGGAGGCAACCATGTGCTCCTATGGTACAGAAAACTTGTGGCTACATCAGTATTTTATGCTGGACACTGGAATTGCTCTGGCTTGCTGCTGGAGTGTGTGCAGTTCAGTTGCACCACAGGGAATCATATGGTAAACATTCTTCAATGATCATGAGAACTTTTTTATGCTGATGCTCAGTCAGATTCAAGGGTATGTGTACAATAGTGGTTTGGCTTCCCCCATTAGTCTTCTGCTCAATTAATGATAATGTTTTAGTTGATTTTCCAGGATTGGAGTAATCTATGTCAGTGTTTTTGGGGGTAGATAGTGAAGTAAAAAGGAAGAGAAGCTCATCTGTTTCCAATAGTGGCATTATTCTCCATGGTCAGGGTTTTCTAATTATAGCCTGCATAAAATATCAAATTTCAAAGTCCTTCACACAGGGAAGGTCTCTGTTTCCAGTGGTATTTACATACACGTGCATCCCATCAACATATGCATCATAAGCATTTTGGTTTTGATTAGTATTGGGCAACCGTACTAGCTGATCATTTAGTAATATATTGGGAGAAATGAAGAAACTGTTAGATGTAGAAGTATATCTTGCAGATGGGTATTCATAAAGTGCTGATTTTGTTTTGCAGCCAGAGAAGGTTTTCAGGGTCACAGTAAACCTTTTCTTCCTCTTCTGCATTGCGGCTGACCACCAGGGCAACTGATAAGAATTTGAAGTAGCTGATTGTGTTATGAATCTGACCTGAGAAATGGCTTCAGAGATTTTCTTCTAGGTCTGGTAAACATAGATGGAACTAGTGATGCTTTAAAGCAAAAACCACCAACAAAACAACAAAAAAGCATAGGAAAATGTAAATAAATAGGAAAAGTCCATTAAATTGGAAGTCTTATTTTTTTTCTCCCCTTCCAGAAGAAAGTCTCTGCCATGCTCTCTCCCATTTCAATGAAGTTTCTGTGATTTAGGTTTTTTGGAAAACCAAAACTGATTCTCATGCTTTATTTTTTTATGCTAAATACAGAAATAAGATAATTAAAGTATAACACAAGGTAGTAGGAAAGCCGTATGAAATGTTATTCACACACATCTTCTGCTACTGTGTGGTGGTGATCTTGTAAAACACGTTTCTAAAATACTCATTTCTGTTATTTGGGATCTATTAGATGAAAGGATAAAATGTGATGCCAATTAGTTGGGTGATCTAGGGAGCTTTGTGGTAGGCACAAAAAAGGTATTCATATGATTGAAAAGCAAGTTTTGTTGTATGATTTTTTTCAAAGGAAAACTAGTCGCAACTTGCTTTATTTTTTTTCTCCTGTCTTTTTGAGTTTTCCTTGATGAGAACAATCTTAAGCATTGAAAGACTGATTCTTGATATATACAGACCATGCTGAAGAGCAGTTGCAGACTTCAAATAAAGATTAGCTTGGTGCAGTGAAAGCTGTTTGAGCCATGCTGAGAAGAGAGCACTAGTTCATTCCCCCCATGATTTAGGAGGAAACAGTCAGAGACCTACTACTCCACCTGGACTGCCACAAGTCCATGGGGCTGGACGAGATCCATCCAGGAGTACTGAGGGAGCTGGCGGAGGAGATAGCCAAGCCGCTTTCCATCATCTATTGGCGTTCCTGGTTAACTGGAGAGGTCCCAGAAGGCTGGAGACTTGCCAGTGTGACTCCCATCTACAAGAAGGGTTGTAAGGAGGATCCAGGGAACTACAGGCCTGTCAGCCTGATCTCGGTGCCAGGGAAGGTTATGGAGCAGATTGTCCTGAGGGAGGTCACGTGGCATTTGCAGGACAACCAGGGGATCAGGCCCAGCCAGCACGGGTTTGTGAAGGGCAGGTCTTGCTTGACCAACCTGATCTCCTTCTACGATCGAGTGACCCACCTGGTGGATGAGGGAAAGGCTGTTGACGTGGTCTACCTAGACTTCAGCAAAGCCTTTGACACTGTCTCCCACAGTATTCTCCTGGAGAAACTGGCAGCCTGTGGCTTGGACAGGTACGCTCTTTGCTGGGTAAGGAGCTGGCTGGAGGGCCGGGCCCAGAGAGTGGTGGTGAATGGAGTTAAATCCAGCTGGCGACCGGTGTTCCCCAGGGGTCAGTGCTGGGGCCTGTCCTTTTCAATATCTTTATTGATGACCTGGATGAGGGCATTGAGAGCACCCTCAGTAAGTTTGCAGACGACACCAAGCTGGCAGGAAGTGTCGATCTGCCTGGGGGTAGAGAGGCCCTACAGAGAGGTCTGGACAGGCTGGATCTCTGGGCTGAAGCCAATGGGATGAGGTTCAACAAGACCAAGTGCTGGGTCCTGCACTTTGGCCGCAACAACCCCAGGCAATGCTACAGGCTTGAGGCAGAGTGGCTGGAAGACTGTGTAGAGGAAATGGACCTGGGGGTATTGGTTGATGCTCGGCTGAGCATGAGCCAGCAGTGTGCCCAGGTGGCCAAGAAAGCCAATGGCATCCTCGCTTGTATCAGAAATAGTGTTGGCAGTATGAGTAAGGAGGTAATTGTCCCTCTGTACTCAGCCCTGGTGAGGCCCCACCTCGAGTACTGTGTCCAGTTTTGGGCTCCTCACTGCAAGAAAGACATTGAGGCCCTGGAGCATGTTCAGAGGAGGGCGACAAAGCAGGTGAGAGGTCTGGAGCACAGGCCTTATGAGGAGCAGCTGAGGAAGCTGGGATTGTTCAGTCTGGAGGAGGCTCAGGGAAGACCTTATCTCTCTCTATAACTACCTGAAGGGAGGTTGTAGTGAGCTGGGGGTCGGCCTCTTCTCTCTAGTCACTATTAGTTATAACTAGTGACAGGATGAGGGGGAATAGCCTCAAGTTGTGCCAGGGGAAATTTAGACTGGACATCAGGAAATTCTATTTTCTGAAAGGGTGGTCAGGCGCTGGAATGGGCTGCCCAGGGAGGTGGTTGAGTCACCGTCCCTGGAGGTGTTCAAGAAACATTTAGATATAGTGTTGAGAGACATGGTTTAGTGGGGTTATTGGTGGTAGGTGGATGGTTGGACTGGATGATCTTGTAGGTCTTTTCCAACCTAGCTAATTATATGATTCTATGATTCGGAACTCCATTTGCTTATTCTTGGACAACAGCTTCCAAATGTGGTATGAATTTTGGGTGATCCTGTGTTGAGCCAAGTGTTTGAGTTGATAGTCCTTGTGGGTCCCTTCCGACTTATCTGTAGTTCTATCATATGAGAGGGAAAAATCTGTTTGCGTAAAGTCTGGCAGGATTTGTTGAGGAGGAACTTTTTTCTTTTTTTCCTTAACTTTTCTTACTGTGAGAGTGACCCAGTACTGGCACGTGTTGCCCTGTGAGACTGTAGAGTCTCCTCCTTGGAGATCTTCAGAACTTGTCTGGACATCATTTCGGGCACCCCTGTCTGAGTGTCCTGCTTGAGCAAGGGTTAGAACAGGTGGCATCCAGAGGTCGCTTTTTATCTCAGCCATTCAGTGACTCTGTAAACGCATTGCTATGCCTGCAGGAGAAATTACATTTTCTGAGCTTTGCTGTGCTTTTGAATTATCTCCCATTTTGATGGAATTTCTGAATTTTGTGTTTTTTATACTAGGAGGAGATGTTTCAGAATGCAGACCAGTTCTTTGTAGCTGAGCCTGCAGTCAAGGCAGACTGAAGCAATATGCTATAAGAAAATGTGTGAATTTTCTCATATGTTTTAGTGAGAGTTAATGGGAAGACCAATTGGGCAAGTTGAAACAAAAATTGCCACATTTCAGTTTAAAACAAATTACCAGATACATCCAACTGCAGCTGATGGATGTACATGGTGTATTGTGAGTTTGAGGCTGCTTATAGAGTTGAGAATCAGAATTGAGGAGAACAAGTTTAGATCTAATTCAGGACTTTAAATTTAGATCAGAAGAAAGCAAAATAAAATTTTCTATGTATGAGTAGCTAATTACACCAGTAAAAATAGGTGAAGGAATGCATATACTTCTAATTATTATTGGTTTTAATTCTAATTTGAAAGTGGTATCTAGACTGTATTATCACTATTTCAGACCAAAAATTCTATACTGAATACTACTGTAGTCTTGTTACAGAACTGTATTTGAACTTGTGTAAGCATACAGGTTGGGTTTCATCTCTTGCCATTCTCTTGAAGATGTGACATTCCTACTTGTGGAAATCTACATATCCTAACATACACATCTCCACTGTCAAGGAGGTCTTTCTATATCTTAATACTGTTTGCACCTGAGGCAGGCAGATTGGTTACATGTGGTGGACGCAATGCAGTTTTAGGAACTTGGTGTTGTGCATCACTGTCTCTACTCCTCTGACTGCCTGTGTGTACAATTCTGTTTGGCCAGAGAACCATGATACCTTCAGTTTTATGCATGGCATTCTGCTTTCTTTACTGAGTCCCACTTCTTGAGCAGTGTCAAGACAGAAAGGAGCCAAGGAAAATGTTTCTCTGTAATACAGAATTCTAAGGATGAAGTGCAGGGAGGAAGGAAGGTCTTAGGTGTTGCATGTGGTGGTGTCTCACGTTTGTTAGCAACATTGTGCATCAAGTAGCAAAGCCAGTAATATTCTTCTCTTCATCTCATTCTTTCTAATATGAGCTTGCTGCGTGTATTTTTATGTTCAGTGCCCTATGGGTAGCTCCTGAACTGTTGGTCCATTTCAACCACATCTGAAAATTCTGTAGGAGTCTTAAAGATGACCACATTCTGCAACTGCTGTGAAAATAGGCAGCTGGGTAGAGGTGAGAGATGACACGGTGTAAACTTTCTCTGTAAAACAAGAGAATATATGGTGGGGCTGTTAAGAGGGTGGAAGACTTCAGCAAGGATTTTCACCTCTTTCGTGGCCTTGGCTGCTTCAGGAGTCAGACGTGTGTCAGAACCCTGTATATCAGACAAGGAACTGTTTATTTTGTGGGGTATAACATATTTTTCTCTGAGATGAGGAGTGTGCCTTTATTGCTGTGTTATTTTGTGTTGTGCTGCAAGTCCACTGAGTGGGAAAGCCTTGTCCCAAAGAGGAAGGAGTATGCAGGCTGGGGGTAAGGAATTTTGATTTGGATACAAAGAAGTGCTGGTCTTCCTGTCTCTGGCTCGATGTATTGGAAAGCATGCCCAATTAATAACTTGTTCTGGATTTTGCCAGATCATATTAACCTACTGCAGCCATCAAGCTGGGTAGCTTAGCTGTACTTCTAGAGCGCTTGGTTGATTTGCGTGTGTGTGTGTATATATATATATGTAGGTTAAGAGAAGTATTAGGATTGTATCTGCCTTGCTCTAAGCAAAAAGGATCCCAAAAGAATAAATGAATTAGCTCTTTTATTATCTTATCTACTTTAGACCTAATGAGCAATATGAGCTTGGGTAAGGTGTAGCCACGTGGTGTGGTGGGAGCTGATCCTCTAATGAGAGGATTAGGTGCTTATTTCTGGTTGTCTGTGTTCTGTTATGTGAAGTGCTTGTTGCTGGGAATGTGAGAGATCTTGGGCTGTCCTGAGTCATCTGTCCTTTGCCTTGGTCATCTTTGCTTTTCTGTCCCTTCCTGGGCATCATCTCACTGATTTCTCTGTTCTTGGTATTTCAGTTTGGGATAAATTTAATGAATTAAACTAAACACAGTTTCTGTGTTGTGTCCTGTTTGGGTTTGTAAATTATACAAAACATACATGGAACATTTTTTTTTTCCAGAATCTCTTTTAAAATCAAATCACCTGGGGAAATGTAGTTTGAAAATAGTGAAATCTGAAAGGGATGCATAGTAATGTCCTAAAAGCTGTCATTCATCTGCCTTGTCTCTGACACTTCATTTTTGTAAAGTGCATTTGATGAATTGTGTTCCCTCAAAGGAGAGGAGGGGTGATGGAGGAGGAACAAGTCAGGGAGCTCCGGAACTGGGTTGCCTTTATCATTTATGTGTCAGTAAAATTATTTGAAGTTGTATGGGAAGATGAAGAAGCCTTGCCTGCCATGTTTAAGGTGGGAAATAAACACTCCCTTCAGCCTGCAGCCTGGTAACTGTATCTGGAGCTGCTCTTACCACTCTCTTAGTACAGATCTCAGCAAAGTAGATTTGAAAAGCTCTCATTTAGAGAATGGAAGCGTATTGAAATCATCAATGGTTCAGAAGACCCCATTTTGTCAAGAAACCCATTGCCTTCTATTTTTGCATTTCACCTGGAGGTTGATGTTTTGTACTCTGGGTGCTGATGTTAGTGTGTGTTTTGTATTGTACTTACATAATAAATCTTTCTTCTCAGATCATTCAACTTCAAGTGGTACATCCTCGTTTAAGCCCAGCCGATCACTGGTTTCTATTCCCACTGCCCATGTGATGCCGTCTAATGCCAGCTCTTCACTTTCCAAACACAGGGAAGCTTTCAAGTCTGATGGCTCTAAATGGAGTACAAGCTTTGTACGGTCAGGAGGAGGCAGAAATCCAGATGCCCTGGACAATTCTCTTGACATGAAAGCTGCAAGACCTGTAAGAAAATGGTCCTCCTTGTCTAAACTCAGCTCACCAAACACCTTCAGCCAAGATGGCGGTAATCATTCAGTGGACTCGAGGGCTGGTATGGACAAAGCTGTATCACCACCATTAAGGACAAATGGGCCAAATTGTTTGCATGACAGCATGGAATTGCTAAAAATTGAGGACAAGGAAATAGGGAAAAAACGGTCTTCTCTACTGGACTGCAAATACAAATTTGAAACATGCAGCAAAGATGATTTTGTTTCAGATTCCTCGAGTAGGAGACATGCCTTAGACTTGACCTACAGTGCCTTACCTGAAAGCAAACCTGTGGCAGCCAGCTGTGAAGCTTTTGGACAGAGATATACAACCTTGGGACAACAGGCTGTGAGTGGAGCTCCCATACAGCCAGCAGTGAGGACTCAAATGTGGCTTAAAGAACAGTTACGGTCAAATCCTTTGGACTGCAGGACTGCAGAAGAGCCCTACGGTGTAGCTGCATGGCATGTGCAGCAGCTTGAAGACTTCAGGCCAGGAGGTGAAGAGCCTGTGCAGGTAAGCTAAAGCTTGGTGTTTGCTGCCATCGTGTGGCATCATGCATTATGTGTGACGAATTTTGGACAGTTTTTAATAAACAAAAGCAAACTCAAGTCCTCTTAACCAGGTGGTGGTGGTTTTAAACGTATACTGGGGTTGTTGCTGCTTGTGTCTTAATATAATTTGACTGCCAGCAATTTTCTTCTGACATCTGTTTACTTTGATTGGGTCTGCTGGCTCGCATGAGGCCAACATCTCTTGTTGAAGCTGGATACAGTAAGAAGTTAATCAAAAAACATTTTTAACAATTCTTAAGAGATTTTTTGGTCACAGTCTAGTAGAGGAAATGTGAATGTCTATTTTCATCAGAATTGAGAGATCTAATTTACGCAATCAGTAGGATTGATAACCTGCATACAACAATATTACCATGTCCAGGACTTAAAAGCTTAGTTCAGTTTGATGTTACTGCTTATTTTTTTAATAAATTGACTGCTATTAGTTGACTCTAATCAGATTTATTTAAGTAAAACGTGTTTGTCTTATTGGAAGTTTTTTTGTATAGTAAACATCAAGTATGTGTTTTTTTCTTAAGAGGTGATTTTTAAGCCTTTCTGACATGACAGTTCCCAATCTTTGCTTCCACCTGTTCCCCTAAAGGGAAAAGATAGCTTGTTAGGGAAGGCAGTGAAATTGAAATGTTCATGAATGTTCATGCTTACATATGTAGGTAAATTTTTCTCGCCGGGAAAATTGCAAGGAGATTGTACTATGTAAATTTTCCCACAGCAGGCAGTTTGAAGTTAGGCTAGGATACTGTCCCAGCAGAGGTAATCCAGCTGTATGTGAAAATACCCATTTCTGCCTGACAGTAACGAACAGTTGTGCTCAAATTTTGTTGTTTGTTCCATTGTGCATTGAGGGAAAGACTAACAGATTTAGAGGGTCTGAGGATCCCACATTGCTCTTAAAAGGATCTGCATTTTTATTATTATCTATTAACGTAAAAATTGGAGGCTAATTAGCATTACCAAGTTAATATTAATCCTTATGACTACTTCTGAAAAAACGACACTGTTCTATGTTCTTTGCTTCTCACAAGTGTATCCTCAGTCTGGTTGTGATGTGTTTCCTTTTTTCAGAACAGATGAAGCCCTCTGTGAATTACTATGGTTATTGTTCAAAAACCTCACTTTGTGGTTGAAGGTAGGTAGGCAGGCATGGATGCTGAGCCATGTTTTGAGGACAGAGCCCATAGGGGGAGCACAAACATTAGTTACCTTTTTGGCTGCATTCATAAAGTAGTGCAGCAGCTTCTCTGCAGTTTTTTGAGATTGTAAAATTGCAGGCTAAGGTTTTTCCTGAAACTGCTTTGTCTTGCTTCTTGCTTGTTATTTTTATGTCTAGATTAGTACTGGATCAGTGTTTGTTACAGAATCCGGATAGGATCCTTGCCTCCTCAGCCAGGCTGTTAGCAGCCATGTCAGTCCTTAATGATAAGATTTCTCTCTGCTTTCCCCCCTCACTCAGTTGTGAGGGGAGACCATAGGGAGTCTTGCAGTAATTAAAAGGAGTTCCTGGTGGCTGTAACAAGCGCTTTCATTGGTATGGTTTGGGGTTGCATTGCTGAGTCTTGAAACAGGTCTGTCAGATTTCCTCATGTGAGAGGTGGACTTGTCAAATAAGATTTCATAAAGCTGAGAAGTAAAGCATGGACAAGAGCTGGGAGCCATTGGGCTGTTCTTCTCTACTGCTTCCTCTGTGCACAGAGGTGACAGCTATAATGAGGAAGGAAGACAGAAGAGGTGAGGACAGGAGAATGTTGTTCTGACAGATTTTTAATTTTAAAACCTCATCATAATTATAATTATTTTTCCAGATATATTATGTAATCTTGTAATATTTTTCAAAGATATGTGCTATGTGTGCACCAGGGAACTGAGATGCTATTCTCTTGTGAAGAAATGAACCTCACAGTGCTAAGTGAAATATACTTGGGAAAGAGAACAGAAAGCATAAAAGCGTAAGACTTTTTTGTTAAGGGGAAGCTGTGAATGAAAACAAGCAAACAACCCTCACAGTGTCTTAGTTTCAGCTGAATTGTTTTCTTCAGAGGGCCTGTTACTATTATATGTTTTGGTTCTAGGAGAAAATTGAAACCAATCAAATGTCTACAGCTGCTGCTAAGCAGTGTTGTACAGAGCTAAGGCTGTTGGCTATGAAGAGCCCAAGGAGCTGGGAGGAAATAGGACAGCTGACTTAAACTGGCCAAAGGGATTTTCCATACCACATGACATCAAATGGAAGGAGTTTTGAAGGGAGTGGGAATTAATCTCCCTCTCTTCTGCTGCTTGGGGGGCTGGCTTGGCATTGGTCAGTGGGTGATGAGCAATTGTTTGTGCGGCACTTGTTGAATATATATATATCTATATTGAGAGAGTGAATCCTAACTATTTTCCTTCATGCTGCCTTAGTAAATAGCTTTGTCTCAACCCACGAGTTCTACTTTGTTTTCTTGATTCTCTTCCCCATCCTCATTGGGAAGGGGGGGCAGTGAGCAAACAACTATGTGGTGCTGAGCCACCTGCTGGGTTAAACCACGACATATAGAAATCTTTCCCATTTTTCATTCCTCCCCCCCCCCAGTGGTTATTTCAGGTATTTTGCTTTCTGTATGTAAGCATGTATGCTGATGGAAATACAGTGTCTTTTACAGGATTGAAATAATTGCCATTTATCATAATTCTGCTCTAAAACTACATTGCCCTGTACAGAAAACAAACTGAACTTTACTTTTAGCAGGGAACATTGGGCAGCTCTGTGTAACTTTAAGGTGGGCTGGTGGCACATAGAGGATAACTGGCACTAAAGATGTGAGAATCATAAGGAAAGTTCAGAGTGTTGAGTAGTGGACTTGCAGCCTGTCCTGAAAGAGACTCTCAGTACAGCTGTGATTTATACCAGCAGGAAAGATGCTCTAGATCAACAAAAGCTCTACTCAGAGAAGGGACAATGTTCATCTGTGGTGCGATGTGTGTGCAGGTTTCTGAAATGAATCTCCAAGGAGGATCTGGGCTTTGTTTGTTGTGTAACATGGAGTTGGGTAGGGAAATGTTTTTTTCTAGCTAATTTGTACTATTTAATGTAAGCCTTTCGAATGGGAACGTTTTTCTGTACTTTCAAGGAACAGATTTTCATGATACTGCAGCAAAAATAACTTGCATGCAGAATTTATATTTTATCATACATTTAATTGTTTTTCAGTGTTCAGCTGATTTTTGGGTATTTCAGCAGAGGTGACTAATACATTTTTATTTTAAACTCTCAAAGTAAATGAGTGAATAATTGGACCTTTGTTAAGAAGAAAAGAAAAAATGCTTGTAATACACAACATCCCATTTACTGAACTGACAGGACATAGAAATCTGGATATGAAGGCTCCATGTTTCCATGCAAATGCATTTCTTAAAGCCTGATCCTATCATCTGAATGCGATTAGGTAGATACTGTATGTTAGCTCAGAAATGAAGTTTAAAGACGTATGCCTTCAAAATTGTGGGAGATAGTACAGGAGGAAAGAAGTTCGAGAAGGCTTCATGTATGCAGCATGATACAACTAATCTGTTTTTTTTTTTCCAGTTCATGTGGCTTCTTTGTGATTTTTTTCATGGTGTGTTAACTTTGAACAGAGTATTGCAGAGATGATAGATGGAAGTTGCTTAAGTGCATCTTTTTCCGTTAATGTATCTCATTTACCATTTTATCTTTAATGAGTAAAACACTGCCTTGTTCATACCATATATATGTTACTGCAAGTCAAATTTCAATGCAGTGAGAAATAAGAGATGCTGCAACAATCATTTCAAAACAGTGCATGCATACCTAAACATCACCAAACATGTTGTAAAAGTTTAACTGAAAGGCAACATGCTTCACGTCATATTGTTGTCACTGAATTTTATTCTGAAATGTGAACTTAAAAGTACTTTTTTTCCTTATGATTCTGACAGGCCAGAAAAGTGGGGGAAGAAAATCATTCAGTGTTTTTCCCAAGTTAAATTTTGATGAAAATATACTTTTCAGCAGGATAAAACTTCTAAACGTGCAGAATTACTACTTAACAGTGGTTAACAGTATTAGTTCACTGCTGTGAGCTTTTATGCTCTGTTTCTTTTGCTGTGAAGTTGGTCGCAGGCTGACAACTGTACTCAACTCATAGTGAATACGTGGGCTCAGTCTAAGTGCTAGCAGATGGTGGTAAACTAAGCTTGGACCATGCCTGATTACAGAAAGAGGCTTGGCATTGGATAGCTGATAGCTCTTCCAATTTTGTGCGTCATCCCAGGAGAATGCATGTTTCAGTTTCAGCAGCATGTTTCAACATTTATTTAAGGTTCTGTGATTTTCACTGCTGTTTGGGAGAAGCTTGGTGTTGTTTCATGGGGTAGCTACATCCTAATGGTGGAGTTTGTGCATAATATTAGAACTGGAAATAAGTGATAGGTGGAGTCAGTAGACTCAATTTTGTCCTTTAAAAAAAAGATTCCTTTTAATAAAATGCTAGCTCACCTAACTCATTTTGGCTGTTCAGCTGTGAGAGTAATTTCCATAAGGTAAGGAAACTCTTCATTATGCAGAAGAGCAGCCATAAAATACTCTGTGTGTAATCAACGAGTAGCCATTTTGCTTGAAAACCAATTTTTACTCTTTAGCCTAGAGTGGGCTTCATATCAATTTCTTAATTTCTCAATCTTTCATCTTATCTGTATCAAGTACTAGCAGAAATCCTTCTAAATAATATGGAACCACATAACTGTTACAACATATATCCTCTGTACGTAAATCTATGGATGTGAAATCAGAATATTTCAAGATAATAAAAATAAGTGAAAAAGTGGTTACAGTGATATTACTGTGTGAAGTTTTCTGCTTTATATACAAATAGTATGTATCGACTTAAAAATCAGAAGCTATTTTAAATTTTTATTGCATTTCAAAGCACAAGAGAAATCTTCCATTTGACCTGTCAGTGCTGTCCCACCTAATAGTGTCCCGGCGCTGGAGGAGACAATGTGGTGTGGGACATGGGTGCCGGGTCATGGTGGACCTGCGTGAAGCATTGTTTCTCTTAGCATATTGTCTTCCTTCTGTGGTAAGTCTTTTTGTAGATCCAGCCGATATGGTCTCTTCTGTTCTGGATGCCTGAACCAGCCACAACAGCAGTAGTGGTGTGACAGTCCTGTGTGGAGTCGGAGTAGGTCAGCTCTGCAATGTAGAGGGAGCCTGTGGTATCAACAGCATCCCTGCTGAACCAAAGAATTCTTCTGTCGTTAGAGAGCTGGGAACTGGATTTTCCCCACCTGTGGGCAACACTTGCATTTTGCATACCAACAGTCCCGTGTGTATGCGTGTGCATGGCATTAAATTTCCTGTACAATACGTGTATGTTGTTATACTTGGTTCCCGGTTTGTTGGGGGAAAGACAGATGCTAAAGAGCAGACTTCTTGGCCTCAGTGTAGTGTCTGTAATCTACTTGTTGCGTCCTTCTCTCCCTGTGTGTCTTAGGGCTGCCTGCTGGGCAAATGAAGGAAGTAGAAAGGAGCTCTCCTTGGTCACTGCCTTTCCCAGGAGGTGTGGGGAAAGCAGGTCATCCTGTGAAGGGCCGTAGAGGGAGGTCCCTTGGGAAGCTTTCATTGCAGACTTGATGTGAGGATGAGCTATACGTGGGCGACTCTGCTGGTGAGTTACAAGAAGCATGTCAAACAGCTCGAGGGCTCCACGTGGCACTCTTGACCAGTGCATAAGTGGTGAATCTGACTTGCTGAGGATGCAGCACTCTTGTTGCTGTTGTGAAGAGGCAGTGACAGCTCATGTATGCGGCAATGCTAAAGGATTCAGATATATAACCCTTGCTACTGGCCCTTGTTTGTTTTTGTTTTGTTTTATATCTAACAGCTACTTCTGATACTGCTGCGTAACATGAATGGCTTCTGGCTTTTAAGGTGTTGCTGTGAACCACAGGTGCCAAAAACGGTGTCCCTAAAAATTACATGTTCATATTTAAATGTAACCTGTCTGCATCTCAGTTGCTGCAAACCACAGTTCGTGGGTATTCCTTTTCCATCCCTGGTGTCTGTGCTTTTGCTCTCCATGGGTGATCTGATGCATGCTACCTACTCAGTGCAGGTGTTTCACTCTGCCTTCCTCCCCTGCTACTGGTGAAGTAGGCGTGCAGTGGGAATCCCACTTTTAAAATTACATTGTTGCAGAAGTTGTTTTTTGAAGGATGCTGATCTTTTGCAAGGTCTTTAAATGCAAGTTGACTGTAGCATTTGAAAAACTAAAGTAACTGCTTACGTGTACTTGGATTTTCTTCTGTACTCAGCAAGGCTCTCGGTGCTTTCCTTACTCAGTGGCAGGATATAATTGTGTGTAGCTTTTAGGTTCACTTCTGATTAAAAAAAAACTCTCTGAACACTTCCTCTGTCAAATACTTCAGTCTGTGCGGTCTTGGCATATTTCTGATCAGATAAATTGTTTGATCTCCTTATGTTATCATTGCAAAAAGAACCCCAAGCCCTCAGAACAAGTTGTGGAAAGAAAGCGGAACCTCCTAGAGATTCACATCAGCTTCACAAGGATGAACACGAGCACTAAAACCAAGACTATGAGCAGGAAATTGAGCAGCAGGTTGAGACCTCTGTTGGTAGCAAGATCCATAATGTGCGTTGGTCTGCCCTCTTGTGCTCGCAGCAGCCCTCTGGATTGTTTGCTCAGTGGTAAGCAGTGCAGAGTCACACAGATTTCACTGTCCTCAGCTGTTCACCTGCTCTTAGTTTCTGTCAATTATGAAAAAAATTATCGATTTTTTCCTTTCTAAAAAAAAAAAAATCTGAGTGTTCCCACAAGCCTTCTTGTTTTTCCAAATTCCTTTTAAAAAGAAAAAAGTTAATGAAAGACTTGAATTTTGTACAAATTGGCTCTTTATTTACTTTTTCTATGTGTACAGAATTCTGCAGGACCCTTTGATTTCTAGCTATTCTCAGGGTTTACTCAGGCTTCCAGTAGTAGATTGTTGGAAAAATTACATTTTTCTAAAGGATCTCTGTAGATGAAAAGCAACAGAATTTTCTGTGGAAAATGTACCTCTCTTAATTGGAGCATTTCCTACCTTTCTAGGTTCTGGCGCTGTGCACCATGGTGCAGGTGGTGTTTTGTCAACAGTATTCTACATAAGATTCATTGCATCTCTACAATATGAATTCCACACGAATCTAGATTGAGCTGGCAGAGGAGGCATCCATAGTACTTCTAATAGCACATATGCCATAGCTTGTTGTAAGATAATATCTTATTGATTCTGTTTTCAATGCAGAAATGTATGTGTAGAAAAGAAACGAAACAAATATGACCAGTTATCCCTTACACTGAAATGTTGCCAGACCTTTTTGATAACCAGCTACATTCTTAGAAAAGATCACAAGAGGGCACTATTCTATAGTTCTGTATTCTATACAAAACGGTACTTTCATCATTTTTATCTTTAAGAGCAAACAAAGAGCAACAAAAAAAATCTTAGAAAGCAGTCAGCTTGACTGAACTGGTTGTCAGATATTGCTATAAATGTAGAGCCCATTTAAAATGACTTAAATTATCTGAGTTCTTGTGGAGATAACCACCAGTTTTTAAAGGAATTCTTAAAAATATGTCCTGGCTTCAAGCCTCGCAGCGAGCAAGAGGTGTTCTCTCATCTATTTCCATAAGCAAAACATGGACCTCCTTCAGTTTTTAATATCTAGTCAAAGCTAAAAGGCCCACATTCAGCATTAAATAAGATACTTTTGGATTCTGTAGGACATCACAAATATTTCTGTGACAGTTAATAGCCATATAAAGTTGATATCTGGCCATAATCTATCATGCATTAGTTTGCTTCCAGATAGGAACAAGGATGCTCTCTAAATGAAGGTGTTCATTGCTCTGTGCTCAAATTTTGGTGCAGCAGACATAGATAAAGTACAAAGCATGAGTGTATGTCTGATATGATTGTTATCCCGGTATTCTTAGAAAGTTTCTTTAAAAGTTCTTCGTGCTTGGAGGCTAAACACTTTGCGTTTTGTGAGAAGCTTTGTTAAAGGCTGCCCTACCCTTAAAAGCTCCTGGGCACTGGTGTTGGACTGAGTGCCTTGGCTCTGCTGCTGAGGTAGAGATGCCTCAGTACCTGCTGCACTTGGAGCTGCTGCCTGCCTCATCTTTGTCAGCACAGACCCCTGAAATGCATAATGGCTTCACCTGAGGAAAAATCAGTGGGTTCACTGATATTTAAGGACCTGGTTGAGAAGTTGCATTTTTACGTCTGAAGTATTTTTGTTCCTGATTGAAAATATTTCCAATATAAAGCTGCCACAGATGTTTGTCATTTAAACCACCACCTGGGAGCTGCAAACTGAATCTTGATGTTTTCTTTTTTTTTTTTTTTGAGAGGAGTAATATAAGATTGTCTTACTTAACAATACAGAGGCTGAACAGGCAACAAAGTAGCAAAAATACCTATCATTGGGTGGAGAGGAGCAGAGAAATGGGAACTTAATCTAAGACACCTGCTGTGTCTGCAGTTCTTATTGTCTCATACGAGTACTGAACTTTTCACTTAAACTTTGATAAAATTCTCTGGGATCACTTATGTGTACTAGATGGTGAGTGTACATTAATTATATTTAAGTGATTTGAACATTGCAGAATAAGCAAGACTTATGTTGAAGAGCAAAACAGTATAAATAGGTGTAAAGAAACAGAAAACTTGGCAATGACTAGCTCTCATTTGCATAACTTTGATTTTTAAGCAGATAACAGGATGGATACTTATAAACAAAATTGTATTTGAATATCTTTTATGCAGTAATATGTTTTCAAACAGTAATTTTAATAAATAAAAATACAGCTGATGCTAGTTCTAAAGCTCTTACAAGTATACAAAGAAAAATACTATCTGTAAAAGGCTTTATCTCTGGGTTCAGTTGACATTTTGTGATGTGGAGCATGGTAGCAGTTTTTCATATCAACAGAACCCTAAAGCACAAATGAACCTTACAGTACATGCAGTGTATCTGTGTTAATGCAAAATAACAGTAGAGCTTCCAGCTTATTTATCCCTTGGTTTATTCTTGCTTGCTTGCTTATTGTCTTTAAATAATTAATGGCTTTTGAGGTACATAAGAGAAAAGCAGGTATTTTGGTTTTTATAGGGAGGTTGTTTTTTATTTAGCAATGCTCTGCTTTGACTATAGGCTTGTAGAGCCTATAATTCCAATGTGTTCTCAGAATGTGTGTTGATATTTTACTCTTAGCACCTTTTCTCTTCAGGAAATTTTTCAGTACTACAAAATTGTCAGCTATTTCCAGTAGAAGTTTATTGAAATAAGTCCAAGGTAATCTAAAATGCCTGTATGAGAAAAGCAAGTATGGAAACCCTCCCATCACAATAATATAGATTTAAAAATAGAAGAAAGTAACTTTTCTATTATTTGTATTTTCCTCACAGAAGTAGTACACTGTTTGTGGCTTTTGTCTTTTCCTCTTTTTCTTTTAAGTAGTAGTAGTAATAGGGAAAGCGCATGGAAAATCATGCATTTATGAAGATGGTGAGAATGCATGAAACAGGAATTGAGGTTTATATCGACAGTTCTAGTCATTATGACTTGAAATGGGATGTGTATGTTGCTGATTACATCAGGGCTTGCCTTAATCTTCATGCAGTAACTACCTCTAGAGACTAACCTTCAGAGATCTGCACTCAGTGTGACCTGAGTGACACCTGTTTCCTAGTTGGGAAATGCGTCACCACTGAGCTTGCATTACATTCAGTATAAGAGTTTTTTCCTCCCAAGATTTCTTCCCTTTCTGTTCAACTGTTCGCTGTCAACCTCTATTTATGTAATGTTAAGTCTTAAAGACAGAACGCAAGATTAAGATAAACTTTGTTTGATTTTCTGCATTCAGCAATGGGATTGTTTGGCTGGAGTTGGTGTGGAAAGACACCTGTTTAAAATAGATGTCTAATCTCTGTTGATTGAGCTTTCTTTAAGTTTGAAAACTGTAATGTTTCTAGGAATTTAGCCTAACACCAGCAACCTGTGAGAGGGCTGGAAGTCTGCTCAGGCCTGTTACTGGTATCTTCTGGAGTAGAAGCCTCATCTTTTATTTGTATAGACTGTGTTCTATGTCCTAAAGAGATTTTTCTGCAATGTATCATTATGTACAGGAGGAAGAACATATCATTTACCTTAGAGAGCAAGCAAGTATTTTCCTAACAGTCATTTGCAGTTGAGGATGGTGGTGTTGCTTGTATTTCTATGGTATGCCCCAGTTGCAGTAGTAAGGATGACCTAAACCTTTTTCCTTACCACATCAAAGGTAGGTCATGTAGAATGGCAGAGGCAAATACCAAACTTTCTGTAGTTTTAAACCGAGGCAATTATTGTATGAATTACAGCAGGCTGTACTCAAGTTGTCTGAAACCAAATATTAAGAACTTGGAACTTGAATTCTGATTTTTTTACTTGTGTCAGTTTTTTATGCCACTTACAGAAAATGAAATCTTTGCCAGTATGATAGTATGCATTTGTCTGCAAAAACGTACTGAAAAATCTTTCTAGACATCATTTAATTCTGTAAGGTTGTATCAAGTGAGAATGGAACAGTGAAAAATGCCAGTGAAAAAAATTGCCCGTTTCTTTTCAGATCCAAGTTGTGTGTATGTATAGAAATACACACATACATAATATATATATAAGATCCTTTAAATTTGAAGAAAAGCATTTGCAATTAAAAAAAACCAATCTGTTCAGAAGATACTTTTGTTTTACTTTCATTCTCCTAAAAATGCTAGAACAAGGTTTGCGCCTTCAGTTGATAGCACAAAGACACAGCATGTTGTTGGACTCAGAGCAGATGTTCTCCTACTCTTGCGATGTGTGGTATGTGTGCCAGCAGCTCTTCTTTGGGCAGAATTTGGAACATGCCCAATGGTTTATGGACTTTCAGAGAAACTAAGAGATCATGAAAAAGTGCAGTTCCTGTTTGTCTGTAGTGGCTAACCCATGAAGAACTGGGTAAAACGTGGGGGGACTTACCAGCCCTCTGGAGAGGCAGTTCCCTGCACCAGTCAGAACAGACATCTCTTGACTGAACAGGTAAATTAGGTCATGCACAGCTGTGTAACAACAGGCTCTAGACACTGTTCAGCACAGAAGTGTGTTTTTAATACATGTAGCAGGCAGTAAGAGCAGCGCGATGGCTGGCACGCAGCACAGCCTTAGTCCAAGTGCTAGCCCCTCTCCCAAGTGGATCCTTGCATTAGGGTTGGAAGTGGAGGTCGCTCTTCCCTTTGGGCGGCTTTCCTAGAGAACAGTGCAGAGAAGTGCTGGAACTTCAGAGGAGCATCACAATGATACAGATCAGCAAGAGGCAAATTAAGATCAGGCAGAAATTCACAAAGAGCTCCTGGAGCCTTTGGCGTGCTTGTGGGTTGACCTCAATAGTTGAGGCTCTCCTCAGAGCAGAGCGGGTTATGTATTGGACCTTCTCCATGGCAGCAAGAAAGCAGAGGGCACAAATCAGAGGTTTTAGGAGTGCAGGAAAGGAGAGGAGTTGTCAGGAACAGTGTAAAGTGCCTGTTATCTTCTCTTTTTGTTTAGACAGCCTTTGTGGAGCTGGGAAAGCAGGAAAGTGAAGAGTTAGAAATGCAGAAGTAAAGTGCTTTGATAAGTGCAGATGGAGATTGTTTTAAGGTTCTAAGAAGTTTGAAGTAAATAAGTTGTTTTCACAAGGGCTTTATTTTAAAATGATATTTTTAAAATGTTGTTTTCCAAATTCAGGTTTGTGTTGCATTAAATTTCTCCTCCCAGGGACTACTGAGCTCCTGCTTCTTGGCAGAGGTGGAAGACTGTAAAATGGAAATTGTGGAAATGTGGGACTTACCAGGTCCTGTCTTTTTAGATCCTAATCCTTCTGTCCTTTGTGGCGTGTGAGAAGTCTGGGGTTGCTTTCCACCCTTCTCCTCCCATTACTGCTAGTTCAAGCACACCTGAAGCCTTGTGTTAGGGCTGGAGGCCAGGATGCCTGTCTGTGGCTGGTGGTGACCTGTATAGATGATCAGACTTGCCAGGGCCTTGTTTTGGAAGGGAGGAGAATGAATCTTGATGCATTGCCATTCCAAATAAAAATACTTTATGGTGTGTAATTAAAAGCTATGCATCACTGATACAAGGAATTTTAGTAGTATATTTTTCATCAGACAGAATAGAATAAGGACTAAAAAGTTTAGGTACACAGGCTGCTATGGGAGCAAGATAAAGCATGTGTACTACTTTGTCATGTGCTTGAAATAAAACATGCACGCTTCTATCTTCTCCCTTTTGATGGCAGATGGAAGCACAGGGAGTTGGTCCTCTTAGAACTCCTAGTGGGTTATAAAAGCCCTGATGTGTGACTCTTCCATGTCAAGAGGCTGTGTGCTTGTTTAGCTCATGGCAAAGGATAGCTGCTATAGCAATGTGAAAAATTAGTTCTTAGCGTGATGATGTTATATACATCTCCCAAATGTTGCTCTGAAAGCTGAACTTGCCCCCTGGTGGTTCATGAGTATATATTGTGAGATTATCTTTGACTCAAGGCCTCTCCTTGTCTTCTGTTTGTTTGTTTTTTTTTTCTCTCCAGTAAACTATACAGATACCTGTCTTCCTCACTTCCATATATGTCAGATAAAGGCAAACAATTGCTTAGGTATCTGCTGCATGAATTATAGGACATTCTGACTGACCCAAAGATGTTTTGTCACCCATGAAATTGTTTTCAGATATGTCTAAAAAGGAAGAACTTAAAATGAAACAAAAGCATTTTTCAGGCTCTTTTTTAGACCCTCCACATGGGTCTGTAAAGTTAGATGGTACAGAATACATGTGTTTTCAATACAGGTGGCAGCACTGGTATTTTAAAAAGGTCTTCTAAAAGGAAGCACATTACACATGGATTTCTTTAATAGCTTTAGGTGATACCATGTGATGATATCTCCAAAATCTGAACTTCAGATTTTGTTATGGTGACTTGAGCTCTAGTTGGTCATAACTTCATTGCGAACAAAGAACACACTAGGACCTTAGCTTCCTAGCACCGATCATTTTTCAGCTTTGTTTGACATAATGCTGTACCTGCTCTCAGCAGGTGCTCAAGCAAGTATAGTGTGCTGAGCTCTTTGCTGGCTTCTGCCTGTCCTCAGGGCAGGAATTCCCTGGGTTGGTGGCACAGTATTTCTAGCCTGGTGCGGGCTGCTGTTGGCCAAGCTGTTTGTTGTCTTCTGCACAAGGCACAGGAAATGAACCACTGATGGGCTTAAAACAAGTGCAGGTAAGTTTGTGCAGCTAGCTTGTGTGATGGACACTGTGCAGAGACAAGGGTTTCCTGAGGATGGCTTCACCCCAAGTCACTGTGTCATTTTTTTTATTTTTTATTTTTACTGTATGGGGTGTACAGCCTGTGGTCTCTGGCCTGTGTGCGACCTGTTGACAGCAGGCTTTGCTCTGGCTACTCTGCTTCTAGGGGGCCCTCAGATGAATTTGAAGAGGAATGGGATTGAGTTTTACCTGTGCCTATGCGCAGCGAGCCCATTTCTGTGGGCTGCCTTAGATATCCTGCACACTTGTAGGCACCTGTACAGCACGATGCTGAGTACGTTTCCAAGGGCAGCGACTGAAGACTTCGAAGCACTGCTCTAAAAGATGGGCTGGGCATCACAGGTGGGAAACCATCACCAGTGCAGGGAAACAGATCTCAGGGAGGACAAAACGTCAGCACGCAGCCAGTCACTGTGCTCGGCTGAGCTGTCACACTGGCATTGGCTGTTTGAGCATGTATTACTAGGGTAGTGATACAAAAGGATTTAAAAAAAAAAAAAGGTAGTGTATATGGTAGTGTATATTAGAGCCCCTTATATCCCTTATTGCTAGAAAAATAGAGAAGAGATGAAGAGAGGTCAGATTACAATAACAGACTGTGTGGGTTTGGAAATTTTTAAAACACCTACATGTTGCTTTCCCTACTTAGCCTGTCTGTGGGAGAAGTTCTCTTGTAAGCAAAGAGAACAAACTATGCTTAATCAGGTTTTTCTTTGCAAGTGAATGGTTTCAAGTAATAAACACATACCTTGCTTGTTAGTCCTCCATGACGCTGTCACCACCTGAAGTGTGCATAAAGAGAAACAGAGTCAGTAAGACAGCTGCAGCTGGCTAGCTAGCAAGGTCAAAAAGGGCAGCCTGACAATTACACTAAAACAAAGGCAACCATTGCATAAATAATAGTTGTTCTCTGTTGTTTGCCCACTGACCTTGCTTTAGGTCGACATGAAGTCATGCATGCATGAAACTGCTTCTTGAAAGTACAGCAAATAGATTTATTTGGCTTTCAAGCCAAACTGTGTTGTGTTTGGGTGTGACAAGCCCGGAAGGGAAGCTATTGTCTTCATTGGTGTATAGTTGTTTAATGCAGGGCTGTTAATGGATGTGAAGGATCTGTCTTGTGCCCAGGGCAGCTCTGCAGGAAGACATGACATGGCTCACCCCATGTTGCCGTGTGGGGGATCCCTACATTTGGGGGCCTTAGGATGAGTCACCAGTCACAATTACTGCCTCCCTCTTCACTGACATATGACTGATTCCCTGATTTGTGTCAGGTTATTTTTATCTTTGTTTCTGGGTGTCCTTCACCGTGAGGTGAGAGGAGATCTGTGACCGAAGTGAAAACTGTGGGCCACGCTTGTTCCTGGTGCAATTGCATTGACTCCATTGAAGTCACACATGATAAATTTGGCTCCTTTGGAAATGCCACAGCAATTTTAGACACAGCCTGTTTCCTGTCATATGTTTACTAAATGCAGTGGTGATATCAGTGGAATGGAAGAGGTTTGACATATTTGATTTGTTGCTGCACTGTACAACCAAGCTAAGCCCTGAAAAGGCATTGTTAAAAAGTCCTATTCTGCAGTAGCTTATTTCACAGATTTTTACAATGAAATATTAAAAAACAAAAAAAAACCAATGAAACAGCAACAGTGCTCTGGTTTTATAAACTGGAAATAAGTTTCTCACTAATCACCAGGACAGCAATGCAAAAAAGCACCTTTAAATTCTTTGTATTGTACATGTTTAGAACTGTTACCAAAAATTACCTAGTGTAAGAAATTCCTCTGTATGTTTGTGTGAGCAGCATGGTGTTCCTGGGTACATTCTCTGCACATTCAGAGGAGGTACATTTAAAGATCTGTGTGTACAGTGAGTGCCAAAGTGAAGAAGAAATGCCGTGAATTGTGTTGGCTCTGTTTTTTGTCTCATTGTCCGTGGATTGTAAGGACCCCAGAGGGGGAAGTGTTGCAGAGTTCCAGCTCTGCCTGCACAATGGGCCTGCAGTTAATGTGTAGGCATGCTTGTCATCTCTGCTGGCTTCCTGTGTTAATGTATAGATATTATCCCCAGTTGCATTGCTTTGTTTTGAACCTGGCTGTAAAGCACCTCCTCACTGACTGTATGGAGCCATTTCACTTGAGACTTCCCAAGTCTGAAAATTCTCCTTTTCTGAGTGAGGAAGGTGAGAGCTGATGATGAACCAGTCTGAATTGGCTTGAGAGACTTCAAGTGGGTCTGCTCCCAATTTAATTCAGTGAATAAAAGCTCCCATTGATAAAAACAGAAGTTGCTTATAAGTTTTTCAACCACAGAAGTGATCTACTGAGGTATGTTACAATTTCTTTTCTTGTAGAAGAATGAAATGGTCTGGAGGCAGCCTGCTGGGTTTTACCCCTTTACTGGGTTTGTATTTACCCACACTAGGGGTGCAGGATGCTGTTTCCCATTCTGATTCTGGGCTGAGAGTTGCACTAGGCAATTGTACCAGTGAAAGACTGTGTCAGCCAATTCAACAGCTTGACTGCAGGGAACAAAAAACTGATTTAAAAAGGAAAAAAAAGAAGAAAACATAAGGGGAAAGAAAGAGCTGGAAGTCAAAAACAAACTGGGATGGGTGAAGGCAGGAATGCAGAAAATAGTGCAGGTGAGGACAAACTGAGGGAGAAAGTAGGAAAAAAAATGTACAAAGAAGAATGTGGGAGTGTGGAAAAAGAGCAAGGAATTGTGTGATGGGAAGTAGAAAATTGCAGCTGGAGTGCAGTAAGTCAGTGAAAGGTGCTACAGACTGACTTGTGGGATATGATGTGATTTTCTTTTTTTAATTGCATGAAGAGAACATTGCTTTTGGGATGGGGAAAAATAACAATTCAGCTCAGATTTTGGGATGTGCTGGTGACAGGAAAAGGAAACTAATTTTTCTGTTCTAAAGTCTGTATTGTACTGAAGTGTCAGTGCAGAAGGCTCACACTTTAAAAACAACAGTTTAGATTCAGTTTTTCCCCTTCTTCATTTTTCATTTTGACCAGCTCTGATGTTCTCCATGTTCTAGAAATGAGATCATCGGTTAATATGAGCCTTCATCTATATTTCAAGGCCATGAGAAGGGAAAAGGTACGAATAATATATATATATATATATATATATATAATATATATAAAACCCACCAACACAGACTTAAGTTCTTGAACATACATAGCTTGGCATCTTGTTTTTTGGAAGTTATCCATGTACCTTGTGGCTAACTGTGACTTTTATCTCTATTTCTGTCTTACTGAAGCAGCCTGGAAGCTGGTGTCTTTGGCTTGATTTTAACTCTGGGTTAAATTCCATGCAGGTGCTGCAGAACAATGCAGTGGGGATTTAGGCAGGTGCCTCAGCCTCCACACTCGTCTGTTACCTCATTAAAATGGGACGTATGATACCATGTACTTTTTCCCAGCTGTTCATATGATTTACTTTTCTATTAAAAAAAAAAAAAGCTTCTATGGGGAGATGGCTCCTTTCTCTACTGCGCATTCTGAGGATTTAACGCCTTGTAGTTTCAAGTTAGGTTTTAGGTTCTGGTGATTCTGATGTTACTTCTTAATAAGAAATTGGATAGTTGCAGTTTGAACTGAAGTGAGAACCGAATTGCATCTAACGCTTAGAAAATGTACAAGTGGATGGGGATTCTGAAAGTTATTTCTTACTTCAGTGTTTTTAGCAGCAGTGACCAGGCATGGATTGAAAGAAGAAAACAGTAGAAAAGTAAAGTTCTGAGAAGTAACTCGATGCCAGGAAAGTTCTCTTAAGCCATGCACTGATCTCTGGAAAGCAAAAGCGATCTTCCAGTTCTAGAGTAACTATCTCATAATCTAGGGAACATGACTTAACTTTCCTGCAGGGTTTTGGTTGGGGATGCTTTTCTGTTGCTAATTCAAATTAGTGCTACAGCATGTAAAATGGTGTGTTTGTTCCCATGTAGGTGTATCTCATACATTCTTGTTTGCTGAAAAATTCAATCAAAATCACCTTTATAGTGTCTAATTATGAACCAACCTTAGTTTTGTGCTGCACAATGAAGATGCTACATCCCAAACCTTTTTAAAGGATGAGAAATTTAATGCCATTTTTTAAAATAGAAATGTGATGTATACCTAAATGAGAATCTCTGGAAATACCAATAATACACTTCTCTTGAGAAACAAGTGGCAAAGAAGCAGAAAATTACTTGCTGCAAGCTAAATGTGGTACTTCACATCTGATTCGTAACAATTGCTGGTTTTGCTGAATCTGAAAGTCTGCAAGATGAGGTGTTACCAGTGTGAAACTTTCAGATTTAACTTTACAGCAGAGCTATGCTTATGTCTACTTCGAAGCAGCTTCTATGCACTGCTGTGATAAAGTTTGTGTGTGACGGCTGGAAACCAACCCATGGTGGCTGCAGGTGTGTTCCTGAAGAGCTGCCCTAGCACTGAAATGAGTTTGCCTGCATAGACAGTATCATTTTGAAGATGTATACATGCTGCATGTGTTATGGAGGGAAGGTATTCTGCTTGACAGAAAACAGACAAACTCTTTTTTTCACTTGAAAACGTACTTTAAGTGACTTCAGTGCTAAAAAATATATCTATATCTCTATATATTTTTCAGAATCTTCCTGCTTGTCATAAGTGTTGGCTTTGAAAGCAGTGTGGGTCTGAAGTGCTGCTTCTACCTGCTGGGGGACACCTTCTGGAGAGCTTCCCCACAAGCTGCCTGGCTTTAGGGCAACAAAGCATCCAGCTGCTGCCTTCATGAACCAGCACAGGGTGCTGAGCACAAAGCCAGGTGCTCACAGGTGTCCCTACCTGGTGCCTACTAGTCACGGGAAAGGAGCCAGGTGCCTCACAACATCAGTGCACCCACACTTTGTCTTTTTCCTAAACCAGAACCTTAACAATACTTAAGTAGCAAGGTGGGCATCAGTGGAGGGCAGAACAGCAGCAGTAAGGAGAAATTTGTTAGTGTCTAGAATAAATCTTATTCCTTCTAGCGGTATTCATATATGTTGATTTTTTTAATTTAAATATCCTTCGTGGCATGTTCCTGCTTGAGATGTGCTCCTTGATTCTTGCTGAGGCTGTATTTTATTGTACTGTGTATACGCTCTTCTCTTAGTTGGGATTAAATGGATTAGTTTCTGCATTAGAAATTAATTTCATGATGTTACAAATCCTAATTACTTTTTTTATTTGTTATAAGTATTATAGTTTGGCAGTTACAGTGACCGGAAAGAGAAAAGAAACTTTTCAAAGGAATTCACAGCAATAATATTGTATGAATTCTGTTGTTAAGTATCAAATAACATGATACAATTCCAGTTCTAGTGCTGCTGTAAACCAATTAACATTTGTAATGAAGAGTGGTACTTTATCATACAGCAACCAAAGGCTTCCTTGCTCGCTGTCACATCAGCAAAGCACTCCTCTCTGAGTTCAGTGACGGAGGAGCTTTGTGGGGCTGAGGCACGTAGCTGGGCAGTGCCTCTGCAAAACTGTGAGTTACGCTGTGTGGGTTTTGTATTTAAAACAAAACAAACCCAGTAGATTAAGAGGAGGAACAAAGGTTGAAGGAAGGTATTGAAAGCTTCTCACTGCTGCTGTGATGCTACCTGTATAAATAATCTGTCCAAGGACAGTTAGTGTCTCACCAGCATGTAGAAAAACATCAACTGTCCCTTAAATACAGCACTGTCTAAGTGACTCAGAGCAGATTTGCTGAAGTTTCCCTGCTTTTAATGAACATTTACAACTGGCTGTTAATTTGAGTAGAGGAGTTAATGTGGAAAGCTGCAGCTATAGTGCCTTGCTGTGAGGGTTAAAAGCATCAAATGGAGGGTGCTTACCTCTGCTGCTGGCTGTTGGGAGCGTGGCGGCAGCTGCCTGCGGGTCTCTGGTAGCCTGTCCGAGTCTGTGACCAAGTGCTGGGAACAACTGAAGGAGGCTGAGGGGAAAAATAACAAAAGTTCTAGAGGCAGGGCTCCCGGTGTCATTCAACGATGCAGAAGTTGTGATTGGTCTCGGCCCTGCCTTCTGAAGCCTGCAGTTCTCATCTCCACTTGTTGGCAGCAGGAACACGCTCAGTTTTGGCAGCTTCTCTGTCCATGTGGGGCTCAGGAAACTGCGGCCAGGGCACAAGAGAGGGGGTGAGCTGTTTGCCGTGGCCCTTTTTATGTTTACTTACATGAGAACTTAAATAAGAGTTGCTTCAGAGGGCTGTTCTGGCTATGCTCCTTTAGCTACAGCAGTGCACTTTCTTGTAAACGAAAGCCTAAATCCCTAGTGTTAATGCATTCCATACAGGACCTGGAACTGGAATAATGTTCTTTTGTATCACAGGTTGCTTAAACTGTGCACTTTGTGTGTATGTAGATTCAGTAATATTGCTATACCGCTGCTATATGGTTTACAGTGTGATGTGAGTTCTGCAATATCAGCTTTCTTCTGACTGTGCTTCAACTTAAGTGATTTTTTCTGTATCTCATGCCTCTTCCACCCTCTTGAGTTAATTTGTGGGTTGGAAGGTATAGTGTGTGGTGATTGTGGTGTTTGCTTTTTTTTCTAAATAAAATTCAGCATGTATAAATTAATCTTCTGAATTAATCATTTCTGTATAATTTTAAGTATTTTACCTTTCCTATAAAATACTGCAGTACTCTTTTTGGGGCTGGGAGCTGTGCCCATGATTTTGTGCCCTATTCTCCAGGGAGAAGTGCAACTGGATGAAGCACTGCAGGTTACCTCCTGCATCTTACCCATGTCTGGGAAATGCCAAGTAGGGCCACAGCACACACTGCATCCTGCACTTGTGAGGAGGTTTGTGCTGTCTCTTGCACAGGCCATATACAAGTAGTAGGCTTCATGTGTCCAGGAAATGGAGGATTTGTTGGGTATGGAGGCACTGAACTGCGTATGAGAGCACCTGGCATCGGGCTTGGTGTGTGGTTGCTACAGGCAGAGTGCAAGCATTATCCTCATTTGGAAATGGCAGGCAAAAAATACAGAAGCTCAGCCTAACTCTAAACATTTAGATCCAGTTTTGACAGTTGTTGCTTAGCATAGATTAGTGCCTGCCTTTGAACAAGAAACCAGACACGATAAGTTGACTTTTTTTCGGTTGGTTTATTATTTAATTTTTTTCATATTCTTGGTAAGCCATGCTGTGATGTCTGCTGCAAGCCGGGGGCAAAAAGTACTGGAAGACTTTGGAGCTGATGTTTAGCTCTTCTGTGCTCTTCTTGGCTACATTACAATTGAAGTTAAAACTGAGTTTTTATATTATGTGACTGCTTTCTATTATCCTCAATAAATCCAGGAAATTGAGGGTCACTCGCTTCAGTTGAAAGTTAATTGAGTATCTCCACAGTGATAGTTATTCACTAGTGCGAAGGGTTTCATTACTTACTTATAATGGCATTATTAACATTACAAATCTGTAACAGTCGAGTCCACATGCATTTGACCTTTTTATGAGGGAAGTTTCATGTTATCGCTTGCTATCATCCAGCAAAACTACTGCTATCTTTGCAAGATGTAATATGAAACTTGTGAATTTCAAGAGTAACACTTGTACATCTTCAGTTCATTTAATATTAGTCCCACACCCAGCGCTGCAGTGACTGTAATGTCAATTCCTCCCTTTTACCAAGTCGTCCTAAAATCATAACAATACTGAGTTACTCTTCCCCCGATTCTCACCTTTTTGTGTTGGTGAATTGCTTGTAACCAGCATTCTAGAGCTTTTTTTTTTTAACGAGAGGCCCTTAAAGAATGCTGTTTTTTTTTTGTGAGCCACTGAGAAGTGAGGAGCTGCAGTCACAGCATAGTCTTCTTTTTAAAGGATGGTATTTAGTAGTAAAAGATAAGGCATTAATGCGAATGGTAGTACCTCATCAGAAATGTAATGCATGCCTTCTGTGTATGTCTAACTCAGATAAGAAATATTACATTAAATAAGACTGGAAGTACATTTGTTAAATAACAGTAAAATGCCCCAGTGTAGCTCTTGTGAATGCTTTGGATTTGTATTGGTGTTTCCCTGGCAAGAGGATTCCTGGGACACCATCTCTCCAGAAGCCTCTCCAGGTTGGTTTGGTGTCACCCACTGGTGAGGCTTGCGAAGACCTGGGTGAGGCAGTGTGTTGCTCAGGGACTGGGCAGCAGGACCATGTGTGTGAGGGTGTCTGCGTGTTCTTCAGTTCCCTCCTTGGCAGCCTGAGTCTGAGCACCCACAGAGACCAGAAGGGAACAGCTTTTTAAAAAGGAATTTGTGTTGGAGGTTTTGGTCTGCTTTATTTTGTTCTGGGGAACAAAAATGTGCAGCTGTTGCCTGCTTGACCTTAAATGGAGATGATCTGGGCTTTCTCCAGTGGGATTAGAGATCTGCCACCAGAGCATGTTTCTTCTCATAAATTTATTTGGAGATCCGGTTGATATTTGGGATAATGTCCAAAAAGAGATTGTTATACTCCAGCGTACCAGCTCCTCCATTTAAGTAATAGCATGACTTGTATTCCTAACGGCAATAATTTCCTATGCTTTTTTCTTGCTTTCATGTGCTCATTTTGTAAATCTCAACTGTAGAGACGTTGCTAGCTGAATAACCTGTATGTGGAGTTTGAGATGTCAGTGTTTAACCTGTTGATAATCCATGATACTGCACAGAAAGCGAGCCATAACCCAAGCCTCATAATATGTAAAAGCAAAGAAATTCAGCTGAGTCTGAGTACTCAGGTTACTGCCATATTCCATAGCACGGCTCCAGTTTTCTCTCATATTGAAGAATCACAGAATTGTAGGGGTTGGAAGGGACCTCTAGAGATCATAGAGTCCAACCCCCCTGCAAAGCAGGCTCCTTACAGCAGGCTGCACAAGTAAGAGTACATTAACTATATCGTACAGCCTTGCGTTCCATGTTTGATTTTAAAGCAACTAAAAGTGAAGGGAAGGGATAAGTGCCTGCTCCCACAGGTGTGCACTGGTTTGTTTGTGTAGGAGGAACAGAGCGGCAGGTAGCGACACGAAAGTTGAACACCGGAACAAAATCTTTCCTTTTGTAACCAGTACTTTTTGACCTGATTCTGAGGTGCAGTCCGCACCCACTGCCCTGGGGAGCCTATGCCCATACCTGACCACCATCTGGTAAAGAGCCTTTTCCTAACACCTAGTGTGACCCTCCCCTGACGCTGCTCCATGCTGTTCCCCTCCACTCCCTGTGAGGAGCTGTAGGCCACAGTGAGGACCCCTCTCCCTCCTCCACTCTGGGCTGAACCAGAGCTCAGCTCAGCCACTCCTCATACAGCTTGCCCTCTAGACCCTTCACCATCTTCGTAGCCCTCCTTCAGATACTGTCTAATAGTTTTATGTCCTTATATTGTAGTGTCTGAAACCTCACCCAGTTCTTGAGGGGAAGACTCACCACTGCAAAGTATCATTGGGTCCCTTTGGATCTCCTCTTAGAACACTCAAAGCTGCTGACTGACATTTTTACATTGCAAGGTGTTGTGATTTGCAGCTGCTTTAGGGGAGGATCAGGCTGGGGATTAGGAAATGGTTCTTCACTGGAGGGTGATCAAGCTTGGGTACAGGCTCCCCAGGGCAGTGATCACAGCACCAAGTTGCTGGTGTTCAAACAGCATTACCACTGTTTTCAAATGCTCAATGATCCTTGTGGGCCCCTTCTAACTTGGGATATATTGTAAGTCTAATTCCTGCAACATGGGTAGAAATTGAGGCATCAGCAACAATGGCTTATGAGGCACTTTTATATCATCTCTGGTAAGGGAAAAGGTATCTTTCAGTTATATTGTATTGCATGTATCCTTCAGTTATATTTGTATTGCAGACTGAGTTCAACTTAAAGAAAGTTTTTTTCTTATTTTCAAAAATACAGGCAAATCATTATTTTCAACCAGTGCGAACAGCAGTCTAGATTTACAGCAAGTAAGAAGATAGCCTGATCAATTTGCAGATGTTCACATTGCTTACACCTTGTGAGTTCTCTTGCTTGAATTTGATAGATTTATGACCCAAATGTTTTTCTTCTGCCTGATGCTTTCTTTAATGCTTACTTAAGTGATTCTCACCAGGATCTGGAATATGACTAGATTTTTGACAGTCATTTATTGATGTTTTCCGGATCCATGAGGACAAACTTGCTTTTTTGAGATTGCAGATTTTCTTCCTTCTATCATGAGACTTAGAGCTTCTTTTAGCATTGTAGAGAACAGCTCTGCTGAGAAATGTATCCTTGGTGTTGTGTTCTTCTCCTCTGGGACAAGTAGTATTTACTTCTGCTAAGCACTGGTCGTTAAGTAGTCTGATCTTCACATTTTGTTCTTCGTTATAAACAAGATGAACTAACTTTTGATCCTGCAACTTTTGAAGCATAACACTACAAAGTGATTAACAAATCTGTATGAACAGAAAACTACGACTTGGGTTGAAATATTTCTCATTTTGGGAATGCTGAAGGCTCTCGCAGGGCTAGTTGCCTCATCTGTTAATAACCAAGGACATTTTCAGAAAGGTCAGCTTGAATGTTTTCAGTTTAGTCGGTGTTACTGGCATGAACTTTGAACTATTGAAGTAGAACACAGAACTCACAAGTGTGTCATGCCTGTTTATTGTCTTTGGTGCTTTGGCCCAGGGTTAGGAGAAAAGCAGGGGAGCAAGAAATTTTGCCTGGCTCTGAAAATTGATGGTAGCCTCCCATACCCCTGCAGAGAGCTCTTATTTGCCTTGGATGCAAACAAACTAGCACAGACTTGACTTCTTCTGTTTTACAACAAAATATTGATGGCACAAAAAGGCTGCTCTTTCAAATACTTGATTGCTTATATATCAGTGAAGATAGATTAATGAAGATCAAAATAATTAGTAATTTGAATAGTAGCTGTTAATTACAGTAGTGCAAAATGTCTTCAAAATAGCAACATGATACAGAATAGGATATTTGTGATCATATTTAGGGTGGAAAGTTTTTTTCCTTTTTATGAAATGTTTGTGGGAATTGTCTTTGGTGCTTACTGGTGTCCTCAGTTGACTAAGCTGAATAATGTGTTTAGGTGCTGTGCAGAGACCTTATACCTAAGAAACTGTGTTGAGTGTCTTTGAGATAAACTGTTCTAGCAAGCACAGATATTAGCTGTGTTATTTGACATGTTATGAGTGATGGATGAATGGCAGGACAAAGGCACATGAAGGAGAGATAAACTTGGAAGCCATGTTCCAGTTGTCACGTGGTGATGCTGGATTGTCTCCACTTTAACAGCAGCTGCACAACAGAAGAGAAATGACTGAGGTTTGGACTCAGCTGCTGCCTATCTCTAGCTGCAGGTTGTCCTAAAGGAAACAAACTGCCCAAATGATGAACTCACTATTCCGCATTTATAAGCTGAAGAGTTCTCTTGTATGGGATATTGCAGAAACCACTCCATGTAGCGTGAAGGGGCAGCTGGTAGATCAGTGGCCAACAACAATTCACCTGCCTGATGAGCGTCTTCATTCAGGTCAGCATAGAGACAGTGTCAATCAGACATCCAAATTTGATATACCAAGAAGGCTCTTCATGCTAATTCTTAGTTGGTCCTACTTTGAGAGGTATGTTTGAGAAATGCAGATGAGAAATACCTTTCCTCCTCTCGGTTTTTATTTTATTTAAACAGTGGAAAGCCTCTCCTTCCCTTTCTTCAATAACAAAATGTTGTTTCGCAATTACGTATACAAGAAAAAATGCTTTGTTGTAAATCTTGTTTCCTTCATGCCACCCAAAAAATCAAGATCCTAAACTCTTTTTTTAGAATTTGAGGGAAAATACTTTATATTTTTTCTTTTACCCTATTATGCAACGTGGCAAAATAAAACATTGACCTACTCTTCTAATTCAGACCATCTCTGAGTTAAAAGAACAGATTTCCCCATCTTGTAAGTATTTCCCAACTATTTATTTTCTTGTGGGCAGCTTCTTCCTGATGGAAGTCCTGTTCTCGCTTGCTGGAGGGCAGAAACTTCGTCATGCAGGTGTAAATTTGACTAATCAGTGATAGAACGTAGCTTAATGGAAATAGCCATGGACTAGAATTTGAAGAAGAACGATTTTCAATTCCATCCACGTTACCACATTTGAGGACATCTTTGGTTTCTTCAGAGACTGCAAGACATCTATTTTGAGCCTAAATCATAGAGAAGCTAGATAAAGACTTACATGTGCAGCTTTGAGCCAGCTTTCAGTCCCTTCCAAATGCTTAGTATTATTGCTGTACTGTTACTGTCTTTGGAAGGGTTTGCTGCAGATGCCTCTCTTTTCTCTCTATACTGGACAAAGGGGATTCTCCAGCAATGTGGGAGAACCAGTGTTTTGCTTACAAAACTTTGTTTCCACACTAGAGAATCTGCAGTGTTTTGGTACTGTTTGGTGAGCCTTGGAAAAAAGTGTCTTCACTTTTATCTCAGTATCTTTTCTGTAAAATTTGACTAATAAAGGTAGTTTATTTATAAAAATCCCTTGAGACCTACAAGTGGGATGTGCTGATTGCTGGAGATGGAAGTGCTATTTATTTTTAGTGTGATTTTTTTTTTTCTCTGCTGTTTCTGCTTATATTAAGATGCTAGGCCTGCCCCCATTAATTTATCTCTTAAAGAAGGAAAACACCTTCGCACACTGACACCAGTGTTCAAATGCACCCTTACATCATTCTGCTGCTTTTGTTAGAGACAAGTGTGTTTCAAGTACCCCTCATAAGCACAAGTGGAAAAGGTTTGTAATTTGGATTGAAGCCAAACAGTTTAAAAATCCATCACTTGTTCCACATGCAAATTGATGCGACTATCTTCACCACTTGTGTGGTTTCCAGTTTAAAGGAGAATCCTGTGTTAAACTAGTTGCATTTCTTTTATTTGTCAGTGGTGCAGAAGTTTCAGGCCAGAATCTTCAAATATCTGACTTCGGACGTTCCAAGAGTTGATTTTTTTCAGAAGTACAGGGCCTCTGTAATTCTTCCTAAAGCTGGGGGCTAAAAAACAAACAAGCAAAACAGGTCTGGTGTTTCCATGTAGGTTTTTTTTTTTTTTAAGCAACAACAACAAAAAAGAATGGAAGAGAAAAATAGTTTTTCAAAATTATGGCACAAGTTCCTGAGTCACTGCTGGTTGTGTAATGATCTGTGTGCTGCTGTGTAGGGATGGTGGTGGTAGTGCCTCTAAGCAGTGGAAATCTTGCAGTAGATCCACATGCTGTCCTGCTTTTTTTTGCTGGCTGAAGTGCAGATAGTTTCCCCAAGGAAGAATTTCTACAATGGGAGCAGAAAATATGAGTATGCCTCTAATGTTTCCATCTACTGATGTTTTTTAAGATAGTCACAGACAAAAGTAAATGAGTCCTGTACTCATCATGTGATGAACTCTGGAATCCACAGACCTTATCAGCTTTGCATGGATCTGTTTCTTCAGACAACTTGTTTTTATCTTCCAATACCCGTTAAGACAGCTTTAGTAAATCTCCACATTCTGCTGCTTATAGAAAGAACATAGTTGTCTTTTTCCTTCTTTGTGTTCATGATAATGAGAGCTGAAGAACAACAAAAGTGGATTTAGCAGTGATTTTTTTTTGAGATTATTTGTTTCTGCTGAACTGTTTGGGTTTATCCACATAAGGGTGTAGGACATAGTGGAGAAGGCAGATTGCTACCTGATAATTTCTTCTCCAGGTGCTGTCAGTTATAACACGTACAGAAGTTGCATCTGCAAAACTTGATATGCATAGTTATAAGGAATTTGTCTGGATCCCGTTCTTTGTGCAAGTGCCCACTGAAACAAGTCCTGGATTGCTATTTTTAAATAAAGTGTTCTTTTGTGAATTTGTGTGAATACTTGGTTTTGTTTTCCTGTAAATATTTTGAACATTTATGCTTTATTTTTGTGGGAGTTTTTTGTTTATGCTTAGCCTCTATTAAATCTGATGAATGTTAAATTCACAGTTAATGTTTCTTCTGAATTCATGAAAAGCTGAACCAAACAATGCAGATGTAGAGAGGCCCAGTTTTCTGGTTTGGGGGCCGACACTAGTCACAGAATCTAAAGATCATCCATTTGAAAAACACAGACCTTTGATAAAGAATTTGCTGAGGATCACTTTCCCCAAATGCCTACCCCTGCTTCAAATTACATTGAGAGGACTGCCCCTCTCTTTCAACATCTTTGCATGTCAAGAGACTCTGATGCTCTGCTTGGTAGGGTCTCTTAAATCTTCCTTTCCAATTATTGCACAGTAATCCCTTTTTTTTATCTAATATTTGCTCAAGTTGAACTCTTTTAATCATCATCTTGTTAGAAGAGAGCTCCTGTCCATTTCTGTGGAAGACTGATGCCTGCTCTGCCCATCCTTGCAGAGTTTTGTGCAAACAGGCAAAAACTGGAAGCTTTTTTGCATCTACTTTTCTTTGATAGCAGAAATAATATTCAAGTAATGAACAGGCAGTTGACACAGGCCTTGATAAACTGATATTTGTAGATATCAGCGATGTATGTTTAACAAAGACATTTTTCTAAATGATCAGAACTTGTCTGAAGAATATCTGAGTGCAAATGACTGAGATACTTTACTTTCAGGGATGCTTCCATTCATGATTGATTTGTGACTTATATTTTCTCCCCAACCAGTCCTTCTTTTCTAATCTATTTCTGTCTTACTCATACAGTCCATAAAATCTTTCAGCGAATAATGTATGTCCTACATTTGTGCTGCACTTCAAACAGAGGGCACTTTATAGGCTTTGAACAAACACTGTCACTTTTTTGTCATGCTGCTTTCCAGGTCAGAATGTGAAATACAAAAAGTGAATTTAACTTCATTGTGTTGTTTCCCTGAAACCTTCAAGGAAAAAAGGTTATGGTTGTTCTTGTGGAAGCTCCCTTTCATCTCCTGATTTCTTTTGAGAACTTTTGAATTTAACTGTAATGTGAAGATAAAATGAACACTTAATAAAACAAGTGCTTCTATACTTAGGAAAGCCCCAATTGTTATCAGTGGAAAATTCCAGGCACTGTTGCTTTTAACGTCATGTTAAGTGGCACCTAGAAGTGTTTTGTGTTCGTAACATTTGCCAGAATATAAATGGAAAGGATTTCTGACAAAAATAAAATCGGTGTGTGGACTATAAAGGAATGTTATAGCAACACATAAAAGCAGGAGCTGTTTAATTGTTCTTGGGAAGATAGGCAGAAGAGGGTGCCCAGCTGGCAGCTCTGGAATCACTGCTTGCAGCCTGGAGGAGTGTGGTGGCTCAGGGTGGCCGAGGTGGGAAGGTGCTGAGGGCTGAGTGCATGTGGCCAGACTCAGCAAGGCCCTCCTGCTCTCGCACACAACAGCGCATTTCAGTGGACACCCTGCCAAGCCTTCTGGGAGTCACTGTGTTGACTTCTTAGTTTGCTGGTTGAGACTTTTGCCAAGTACCATCTCCTGTCCCAGTGTGTAGCCTGGGTTTTTCCACAGCTCCTGCTGGTTGTGCTCGAGTCACCAACACATGCAGTCCTTGCCTGTGGGCCTGGGCTGTGACGTTGGCCTTGAGAGTGCTGCTGTTACTCAGCTAACCTGCTCTGGGCTGTTCAGAAAGCACCTTCACATGGAAGCTCATTTTCTTGAACTAATTGGCATCTCTGAACACTAGATGTTGGCTGCTTGTCATTCATTTGGAGGCTTAGAAAATATCTATTCCATAAATTGATAGTTTTTGGAGGGTTTGGCACTGTCTGGAGTCAAGATACCTCAGTTTGAGGTTCATACCAGCACAAATCTGTGCCACTACATATCATCTCAGATGCTGCTTTCCTACATCGCAGCATGTACCAGCATGAGATCTTATGACCTGGTGTGGTGAACCCAGTGTGGATAACACATATGTGTGCAGCCAGGGAGGGGGCTGACAGGTATGGGTGCCAAAGAAGGGGGAAGGGGAACAGGCCTGTCCTGATAGCAGCCTATATGTGTGCCACACTAAGTGACCACGTAGCTGCTGTCAGAGCTGTGCAGCTATGCTGGTAGTAGCAGAGCTGCATTTTTCCCTCTGTGGCGATCAGCGGAGTCAGCCGCAGTATTTCGTTTCCGTGTCTCGGTATCCCAGCAACTCACTACTACCCTGATGCAAGCTGCTGGGGTGAAGAATCATGGCTTCCCTCTCTGTGATTGTCAGACCTAGCCTTGACAGCTCAGAAGCTGCAGTGCCAGTGGTGCTGGGAGAAGTAAACGCACAAATGGCAGCACTGTAGAGGACAGGCTCCTCCTTGGCTGATGTAGGATGAGTCTGTGAGGGCCCTAATACGTGGCTCACGTCTTGTCTGCAGCGCTGCTTTTGTTTGGGAGAGATGCTTCAAATGTTCTTGGCAAAATGTTTGATTAATGGCTAGGGGGAGGGTTGCTTTTAGGAGGCATTTTAGTGGTGTTACTGTTGATTCTTTTTATATTTGGAAGCTTTCCCCTTCTAAAACATAGGACAATGGTAGTGTCCGTGAATAGTCAGCATTAGAGTTTTAATTTTTTCTGGAAAAGGTTTAAAAAGACATGCGGCAGATGTAACAGTGCAACTCTGCCTAACAGGCAAGAGGCACGTTGGCTGCCACTTGCAAAGCCGGACAACGCACTATCGCATTTCTGAATGCTTGCTGCAAAAAGAGAGGGAACAGGGCAGAGCACCAGCAAAGGACTTCATGGGCTTGCTTTATAAGGCCCTGAATGACTCTTCAAGGCCAACATGGCTGGATCTAATTATATAATAGCCAAAAAAACCCAACAGCAACTCTTGAAAGCGGGGGGAAAGTCATCCTTTTCTGTTGTATTATTTAGCCAATTTTGAGACTCCGGATTACCAACACTCAATTAGCTTTCGCAAATCAGGATGCCAACAAGTACATCTGTCGTGCTGGCTGGCTATTAGAACTCCTCTGTGTAAAACCCATGCTGTTCAGCTGTGGTTATGTATTTTTAAGGTTAGCCATCTCTTAAGTGAGTTTTAATTCTGTTTTATTTGGCCTGTGTTGGTGCCTAACTGTGATTCTTCTCTCAACAAAGCAGAGTCCATTCTGTTCTTAGTCACAAATATCTGATCCCGGCATAGTCTAATCCTAACACTGAGCAGTATTCCTGATGTGTTATTAAGAATGGGCTTGCCTCATTTTTCCTAAAATTTATTCAGTGTAGATGTTAAAAATTGAATATTCTTTTGTTTGTTTGTGACATGCTTTAGTTGCTTTTCCCAGTCTTCTTAGTTTATTCTTTGTTTTCCTGATACTCTTATCCCAAATTTCATTCCGTAAATCCTGTTTGTATATGTACTCTCAGCCTGGGAAATGAAGCATTTGCTGTTTTCTTTCATGCCTCTTCAGCCTTTGTCTGTAGTATTCAGTTCTTTATTCATAAATCTTTTTACTAAGCTTCCTTATAATTAGGATTCCTCTTCTTTGAACATGTTCTACTATTTCAGTGACTTTCTGGTAGTATGATGCCCAGAACTGAATGTATTTTTCCAGCTGGGTTTATGCCAGAGCTATTTAAAGTCTCCATTGTATTCCCTCCCTCTCCCCCTTTCTCCGTGACCTGACACACCCTATGTAGTCAGTCCAGACTTACATTAAGCTTGTTTTCAGGCAGCTTAAATTGTGAGGTCCTGACAAGTTTATTCTCCTTGCTAGTCTGTGGTCCTCCTTTTGTTAATTTGCAGTTTACATGTCTGTATAAAGTCTGCTTTGGAAATTTTACCAAGTTTTGTTGATTTTTGTTACTTTTTTTCATTTCATATTTCACCACTCCCTGTTAGTGTAATGCTAACCTCTCCATAATGCATCAGTAGTTCTTAGTACCTTACAAATTAAATATCCTTCAGTTTTCATTTTAATTGTATCCTTGCCATTATCCAAGGAGCATTACTTGTACCAGTGCTGAAGTGAGGGCGCAAGGGCATAATGAGATGCTCACACACTCTCTCTCTCTCCCTCCCCCATGACTGCTTCAGATTTGTAAAAGTACAGCAAAACATGGTACAGCTTATGTGTTAGTGCCAAGAACTTCCCTGATTATCTTGGGCTGAGCAGAATCACTGACTCCCCTAAATGGCAAAGATGGAGCAGAGCACTAAGTAGGTGGTTGTGAAGCACAGATGCTGCAAGTCAGGATTTCTTGATTTGATCTGTACTCATGTTTTTACCCATATGGGAATGTATTTTAATGCTGCTTTGTGGCTGCAAAGTGCATTTCAGTGAGGCACAGCACCTTTCTGTAGAAATCGTTCCTTGCAGAAATGGTTACTTGCTTTGCTGTAAGGTGATTTAAAAGCAGGGCCCAATTCAGCTTCTTGTCACTTGTGCAGTGTGAAAACCTCTAGCTCTGTCTTGCTTTGCTGGCAGGAGGACAGATAATTTTGCAGGACTCTACAAGACTATTTGACTAAAGGCGCTGTTGCGTACCAAAGCATTCTGCCTGATGTTGAGAAGAAATCTGGGGAGGAAGGAATGGGTAAATCCTTCTTTCCTTGTTGTGAGCAGAGAGTTGTTGCAGAGCTCTTCAGTGACCACTGTGGTGGCTCACAGATGGAATTCTGTTCCCATTGCAGGAGAGAGCAAGGGGCACGTCTTTGATAATGGCTGCATGTGTGGATTTGCTGGTGCCCTTGCCACATGGTGATAGGGGATGGCAAGAGCTGAGTCCCTGAGGTGCAGCTCATAAGGGAGTCTGCGGTGCTTTCCTTGGTGTCAGTCTTACCAAAAGAGCAGCTTGCTGTGTGGCTGACCATGGTTGCACTGGTTCTTTGCGTTGGGTTAGTATAGGTGCACAGAATTGGTTTTCTTCCAAGTAATGAATGGCAGTAAAACTTCACAACAGAAAACTGATAGCAAGCTGTTGACTGAAAGAGATCATTCTTGTGAAATCTTTACAGTTGTAGTATAGATAGTGTTAAATTATTTGAACTGCAGCTTCAAAATTCAAAATCTATTGCTTTTTTTTTTTTAATTGATGTCATCTTGACATTTTTGGACTCCACCTCTAGTCTGTAATACTGCGTATTATGATGTCGAGTGGAATGCTGCTCAGTAAGCTGAGACACTGAACTGTTTTGGGTAGAAACTATGGAGAAGATAATGTTAATTACTGCAGTTAAAATCATAGCCATTATTGGCCTAAATGATCCAGATGTCATTATCCTGTAGTCCAGAGAAAAGTTGTTTTCCCACTGCTATGAAACATGATGGAATCAGTCAACAATGTGTATTCCAGCAACAAATATTTACATATAGGCTAGTACAGCAAAGATTTTTAAGTTTTATTTCCCAGCAACTATGTCTCAGCAGTGACTTGAAGGCTTGCCAAGTCATGAAAATCAAGGCCAAGCCCTTATCAAAAAAAACAAGCAAGAACCTTTGGACGCCACTGCTTTAACTGAGCAAATGTTCTTAGTCCAAGGCTCAGAAAAGGTGCCAGTTGACAAAAATAGTTATATTTTGTGGGCCAGATAGAAAAGAATGCTGTCTGATTCAAGTTAGGTTTATTTTGTGTGTGTTATTTTTCATACTGTGGAGTATTCAAGTTGAGTACTTATAGTTGGGAATGATCTTCTGCTCTTCCGCATGATTACTAAATCCATGTCTTGCTCTTTCTGTTTGGCTTAACATCCTTAAGAGATAACTACTCAAATGTAAGTGGACCACCTGTGTGCTACCACACCATTCAGAGCATCTAGAAAGTTGTTTGGAGTAGTCAACACCATGTGTTCATAAATAAGTGAAGTGTCTTGTTATTCTGGGCAGTGCTAAGAAGTATTTTTAGCAGGTTTTTTTTTTTTTAATTACTGAAATGTGATATCAGATTTTTTTTTTTTTGTCTCTTCGGAGTGATGACTTGAAGAACATAGGCAATTGAGTCAATGTAAAAATGATGTTTTATGTATTGTTATGTGTATATCCAGCAGGCATATACTCCATAAGATTTAGATATATTCCAACAAACATCTTGATCAGTCAGCTAAGGAAGGAATATGTATTATATTTTTTAAGAACTTACCACTAGCATCTAACTGGCAAACTGTTACTCTGTTCTTAACTTTGCAAAATGCATTGCCTTAATATTTCATTGTCTTCTTACATAGTCATTTGTTGAAACCAAAGTTGAAGGTTTTATTTTTAATTTTAGTGTTAACTATTGAGTTTGCATATGTGCTAGATTTAGATAACAGGCTTGCTTTGAAGAATTGTGCTAGGGAAACCACTGGAGGCTTCCAAAATATTTTCAGTTAACATGGCTTCAATGGCTTCATATTTAAATGGTCGTCTATAATTTCATCCCATATCTGTTCCCTTTTAGTTGCTTTTCTGAAGGTTTATTTTTATAGTTTGATCTTAAAAGACAAAATTTGCCTTGCTCAGTAAATGAGGTGATTTAGCTTTACAAAACCATAGACTTTCTGTTTGTAATATCTAGAATGTCTAGCAGTTGTGGGTGGTTGGTTGATTGGTTGCTTTTTTTTGTTGTTTTTTTTTTTTTTGTGGGGGGGGGTAGGGAGGGGAATTTCTGGTTCTGAGAAGGAAAGAAAATTGAACTTCATTTAGGACCTTTTCCTTTCCTTTTCCTTTTCCTTTTCCTTTTCCTTTTCCTTTTCCTTTTCCTTTTCCTTTTCCTTTTCCTTTTCCTTTTCCTTTTCCTTTTCCTTTCCTTTCCCTTTCCTTTCCCTTCCCTTTTCCTTTTCCTTTCCTTTCCTTTCCTTTCCTTTCCTTTCCTTTCCTTTCCTTTCCTTTCCTTTCCTTTCCTTTCCTTTCCTTTTCTTTTCTTTTTTGACTGCAGCCCAAGCATGCTGAGGTGGATGTATAAAAAACAACACTATAGTAGGAGAAGCAAAGGAAAAAAATTTGTGACACAAAGTACAGTGTTAGTAACTGATGTTGTCACTTTGTATGATGTGGCATGTGTGACTAAGACAGACTTTGACTGGAATAGTTTTGTGCTGGTGACTATTAATTCAAGCAGTCACAAGAATAACTGTAATGCAGAACAATATGTGACAATCCTAAGGTATTCTGTAAGTACTAATGACTACTTTGAAGTTATGTGGTCTGGTTTTGGCAACCCAGACAAAATCAATTTTTCATTCATAGATCTGTAAAGGTTAAGCTTCTTACAGGAAGTATCATTACTTGGTTAACAAATCAGTGGGGAATCTTAATCCAGCTTTTTCTTTCCTTACTTCCCAATAGAGTACCATCTTCGTAGTTTCCTTGAACAAGTATAAATTTGATGGATTTATTGGAAATGGGGGATGTGAAGAGTTTCATTCCAACAAAATTTTCACATGTTTGTGGGATGTAGTCATGAATGGGCAGAGGGCAAGACATAGTAATCATACTCGTATATCAGTGAGCCATTTTAGGGTAAAATTTGGTAGTATTTCACATTTTACTTTTCCTCAAGGGGCACTGTTCCTCCTGTCAGTATGGCCTTTTCATTAAAATGTGATACTTAATACTATCCTGCTAGATACACAATTGACATTAAACCTAATTGCTGCATTCTGAATGTGTTTTTGTTTATTTATTTTGCTTTTTTTGTAAATGACTGGTACAATTCAATTTGATGTTAGATGTTCTTGTTTTTTAGTCACTGACATTAGATGTTTAATGTGTAGAATTGTTGTGTGTGTGTGTTTGTTGTTTTAAGTCATTCATAACAAATTATGCTATTGAAGCTATCCAGCTTGTTAAGCAAAGGAAGTATTATTCCAAAAACTGGATAATTGGACATGGTAGGATTTTTTTTGTGTGACAGTCTTAAAATAATCTTGAACTAGTTGATCTTGCCTTCTTAAACCTAATTTTAAGTTACATATTAAATGAAGGAAGATGTGTTTCTGCCTTTTCAGGTTCATTTTGTCAATGAGCAAGTTAGTGCAGTTCAGTCCTTAGGCTGAATGGGGAAAACATACTCTTTCAACTTACAGAAGAGACTGTCAGGAGTTCATCATGTGAGCACATCGTAATTATGGGGTTTAAGCAGTAATTTCTCAATATTCAGTATAGCTTTGAACAGAAATGCATTCTACTTGAATATTGCAGACCTAATTTTAATATCTCATGCTATGTCTCGGTCTTAATATAGCTAATTATAATCTTAAATTAAGTTTGAAATGTTTAGAGCAATCAAATACAAATGAGCAGTACACATAGAAATATCATGAAAAACTGTATTTTAACTTTTAGACCAAATTTAGCCCTATTTTCACTTTCTTCTCCTGCTCTCTTCCAAAAAATTAAGAGGCACCATAGTCCAAGGTTGCTCCCCTATAATAAAAAGATAAGTCTTTTTTCCTGTGAAGAAAGCTGTGGCTGTCTCATCCCTGGAGGCATTCAGTGTGGGGTTGGATGGGGCTCTGGGCAGCCTGAGCTGGTGGGTGGCAGCCCTGCCCACAGCAGGGGCTTAGAACCGGATGGGCTTTAAGGTCCCCAACCCGAGCCATTCTATGATTCTGTGATTTTTCTAGTGATGAGAAAAACGGTGGAAGATGAGATGATTGCCTCCATCTGAACTCGAAAATTCTAGCTTAAACTTTCCCTTATGTGGATTTCTGACACAAACACTCATAATGCTTTTTATATACTGAGTATAAAAATATTCCCAATTAATCATCCCAGTTAGTTATTTACTTTTCTTCCAAACCTTGTTGTTGTTGGCTCCTATTCAGCTTGACTGTTGTCTTCAGATCAGTTTGTAATGAGGCAAACTCCCTGGGTTTTGTGAAAATCAGTGGCAAGACTGAAATCATTTACTTCTGAAACTTTGTTCTTGGAAGAAGTTAGGATTTAACCAGGATTGTGTTCCCATATTCTGTATTTCAAATGTACATACTTACAAGGCTATTTCTATATTTGCTAAAGTTGCAGGTGGGACTTAAGAAGTGAAAGGAATGGTGTTACCCGCAGTTATCAAGCAGGTCTAAAGCTTTTCAGCTATCTCATTTCCAGTACTCAATTGCAGCAGGATATGAAAATTTTCTGTTGTTTGTCTGAACAATGTATTTAAATTCTAAATGAGCTTTTCATCTCAGACTCTCAACTGGCTCTCAACTCAGAGCTATGAAGTCATTAGTCATTCTAAAATAATTGTTAAGTCATTGAGGCTGGACAAAAGTCTGTTTAAAGAAAATGTGTATAAATACTATTATTCTATAAAAAGCAAATCTGAATAAAGCGCAAAACAGCATTACATTTCTGAAACAACAAACTACTTTGTAAATCCCTCAGTTTCTAGGAGATAATTTACCTTTACTGTTTGGAAGGCTAATTATAGAAATATTTCATGCAGGTTCCGACTGGAACATCTCGTCAGAGTTACCCTGCTACCACATATCAGGACTTCAGCAACTGGGAATCTCTAATGAAAATTAAAGAGGGGCTGCTAAGACAGAAAGAGATTGTGATCGATCGGTGAGTAAGCTGCTCTTGCTGAATTTCTTAGATTAGATGACATAAAAGCTGTGATGTAGAAACTGAAACGGTAGAATCGTTAGCTTTCAGTCCAGCAGTTACTTATGCACAAAATATGTGGGGCTTAGACCTTGCCAGGAGGGAAGACATGCTGCTTACCAAAAGTCTTCTGCAAATTTGGGAATTTACTCAGGGGTTTGATGCTTTTGCAATGGAAAAGGGCAAGACCAATAGCTAGTTCGGCTGTCACCTTGCCGAGTCTAGTTTCATGCGAGTCTTCATGTTCAGATTGGACATCTTTCTGCTTGTATGTAGGTCTTGGGAGTGATGCAAGCTGAGGGCTGGTAAACTGCCTTGTAGTGACTTGTCTTGGGAAAAGAAAGAAATGCAATATGTTTGAAGCCAGCTGATAATCAAAGCTTTGAGAAATTGGTCTTTGCAGAAGCGTACAGTAGTAAAATCCTATTTAATTGCTCAGACAAATTGTTCAGATAATAAAATATTAAAATCATTATTTAGATATCAAGAAATACATAGTTTCAGATTGAAATTGTTATCAATCTGAAATAGACCTCACTGCTGTAAGTTTCTAGTACAGCTGATGTAATTTCTGGAGTTCTGGATGTTTAGATGAAATTAAGCCTTAATGAGGAAAATGTGCTTTTAATAAAGGGCTTGAGCTTAATGAAGCTTGCACTAAATTAGCAAATGTCATCAGGAGCTGCAGAGTTTGGATGTAGGACACATACGAAGGACATTTTTATATTTGACATAATTATCATTTGGCTTAGTCTGTGTTTTAATAATAAACTCTTGACTCATGACTGAAAGGAGTGGTTGTTCTTATCTTGAAATAGTTTTGCCCTCTTATTGATGCTTTTCTCTGCAGCCTGGAGAGAACTGCGTAAAGCAGGTGTGTGCTAATCACAGGAATGTCAGGCATCTGTGATGAATGTTTTTATATTTTATCTGGTAGTTCCTCTCCCTTAATTGGGTGGAGATGGACAACTTTGGCAGCAGGGTTATGCTTGTGCACAATCTGTTCCTTCCTCTCTTGCAATAGAGAAAGGAACTGCGGTGGTTTAAGGTGTTTTTGCCCCCTAGCAATCTGCCCAGCACCTCTGCTGGTCAGCATCATTTTCCATAGATCAGCTTAGACGTGTGGTAGCATGCATTTTCCTGCCCCTGCAGGAAAACGATACATAAAGTAGGAACCACAGTGGCTGGTGCATGCACTCAACATCCTGCTTTAAAGCAGATCTCCCAAGGGGATGAGCAGTTAAGATGGAAACATCTGTAGCTGTTGCATGGATCTACTCTGTCAAGAGTCTTTTGATCAGCTGTTTAGGGGCTGTCTAAATTACAGCAGCTTTTCCAGGCCTGTTTTATCAGTGGTAATGCTTTACAACCTGCAGCCCTCCTCTCAGTGCCCAAGCTATCTCTGGCATTTGTAAATACATCATGCATGATGGCCAGGGGCTGTCTTTTGGTGCCTCTGCTGAGCACCTATGCTCTACAAGAAGGCTTGTTACACAGTAGCAGCTAAGCCATCAGTTCGCATTATTCTTCTTGCAGTGAAAATGGATTTACAGTCAAGGTGAAGTTTCATTTTACTGAAGTGACAGTTTGCAATGTAGTTACCTGATACTGTCCATCCTGAGGGAGAAAAGCAATTTCTTGACATCCCATGGATATGTGTTAGTTCTTTTTTTTGCAAAAAGCATACTTTTGTATGACTTAGAGATAGTAAATACAGCTCTTTCTGGATTTATGAGAGAAGTCATTTGAGGTGATGCCTTTTCATTCATCTGAAAAGGCAAAATACGTGCTGAAAGCTACTGAAATGAACAAAGACTACTTTGTGATCTTACAGTCATTTGCTTTAAGTGGACACTTGGTGTTACAGTTAAGCACAATGTAAATTGCAGTATAATCATAAACCACAGAAATGGCAGTTTTCTAAATATTAAGCCTCCATTTGGGCAAAAAAAAAAATGCCTCAAGATTTATCATTTGAAAACAAAGATATTTCGAATAGCTGAGTTGTATTATTTAAAATTAGTGCAAAATGACGTTGCATATCTAGAAAGATCTTGCAGAAGATTTTGCTAGGTTTTTTTTTTATTATTATTATTGATGGTTTCTCTCATGGAGGAAGTCATACATAGTTGCTGTCCAAAATTGTAGAAACAGATCATCATTATAAAGTGCTAGTGTTCTATATATTAGATGGAATATTCATAATTCTTAAGCATGAATAAGACCTTCTTTCAATGCCAACCATATTTTACAAGAGGGATGCAAGGCATTATACTGACAGTCAAGATGATGTCTAGGACTAAACCTAGGATTTTTGGCTCCTGTTCTACTTGGTCTTATTTAAACCTTTTTTTCCTAAGATAATGAAAATTCTCAATGCTGGCCTAAAATACCTAAAATAAATGCATGTAGTTTGCTAAAGTTTTGTTAATTAGAGTTCAAGATGATGGCATTTAAATTGCAGAAGTTATGCTTTTAGGTAGTGGAGGAGGAATTCTTTTGTTGATGGATGTCTTCATACTAGGCGTTGGCTGAAAAAGCGTTCCATGCCTTTGGTTCTTGCAGAGCATTAAAAGGTGTGGTCTTCTTAAAAAAACCAACATAGCTCATGTTGAATTTATAACCTGGTAATTGAAGGATGTCAGCAAGACTTGTTTAATTAATGGGGGAGCTGGGGAGGGGCAGGTTATCCCCATGCCATCTGGAAATTGAAGGAGTGGTGTAGCAGTTGGCTGGAGGATGCTGGAGGTGGGGCTCTAAACTGGTGCTCTGGCCGTAGCTGTTTACAGTTGAGTGGTACAAGAAACAGCCAAATGAAAAGAAACACCCCAAGAACGCCCTTATCTTGCTCTTGTCACCAGCTGCCCTTTCACCCTCACGGTTGGCGTCCAGTTTATTTGAGGTTAACCTGTACTCTTCTGTTGTGAATTGCAGCAGGAGGTAGAGGAGTTGAACATCACATCTTAAGTGCTTAAATCTGTTGATGTGCAGGAAATAGAGGCTGTGTATGTAGCAGTGTCCTTGAGGTGCTCTACCTTGTTGTCATAAAGGCAGCAGAGAGGAAACAGAAACCTGCTGCCTGCTTCCCTTCTTTCCCCACAGTGATTAAAGGGCAACAGAAATCCAACCCATCCGGATAAGATTATTCAATGTCCTTGTTTTGCATCAGAAGTCTAACAGTTTGGAAAAGCTGCAAACAAGATCTTGTTTAAAAGAATTCAAGAATTAACACTTGTTATGTGAATCACCACACTTGGATAGGTTTGTGTGTCACTGGAGTTTAAAGCCATTAATAGAATGTCAGGAAAAAACAGCCACTTGCATTTGTGACTGGAATAAATGGCTTGATGTGTATTCTGCACACTGTGTTGAACATCAGATTTACTAGTAGATGAGTTAAAGTTGATTGGAATTGTACATCTGAACAAGTATAAATGAACACAGCAGCATAAATGGGTGGGTATGAAAGTGGTTTAATGTTGCTTTTAAAGCTGCTGTAGGAAGCACTGCCAATTTAATGAATCAAAGCTTGAAATCTGTTTATAAGTCTGCTCTTAAAGAATAGGGGAGACACCACTCTTACAAAGGGAAAATGTGGCATGAGGGAGGGAACCTGGCGTGTGTGTGCACAGGAACACAGTGGCACTTTCTAAAGGTGAGTATCATGCTTTTTTCCACTTAAGATCTGCATAGAGTGTGAATAAGGGTTAAGGGTCTTAACGGATTTGTTTGTAAGAGGAAATCTGCTGCTGTAACGCTTATTACTAGAATGTCTGTCACCCAGTGTATGAAGTAATTGGATTATCTCATTGCCTTACTTCTGCAGTTTCATATGTAACACATTATATTTGGCACCAGAGGGAGCCAACAGTATATGCATTAGTTTAGAAAATTACAGCATCGCATTTTAATTCTCATTGTTGTTTCCGTGCTGTGTACTCTGTTCATTTCATTAACAAAGCTGAAATTACAGCATTTTGGTACAGCCATGAACATCTCCTCAGACCGGCAAGCCACTGTGGATGTCTCTAGTGTGGTATTGGCACTGTTAGGCAGGGATTGTGTACAGGGAGGTATGTGAATAAATGCCAAATATCTTAACATATGACATAAACTGCTGAAAATAACACTTTGCATGCAGTGTTCTCATCCAGACAGCTTAAGGGCATTTGAACTGCTTTTTATGGAAAGGTAGATATAAAAGTATCATTTTAGTGAATAGCTGTCGTTCCTCGGGGCATAATAACATTCACAGTCTCCAAACAGTTGCTAAATTATTAGCTTTCCATCCAGAGTTGAATTACACTTAGCTATTTTCATTGGGACAGTTGTATTAGGTTTTCTTTGCCTCCTGTCAAATTGGCCTGTCTTTACCTGTTGACGTCAGACTGGGCGTGCTGATAGTGTTCATGTTACTGTTAGTGCAGGGCTGTAATTTCTTAATTGTTGGATGCTCTGTAAAAATCTGCAGCACTAGCATATCCAATTGAAGGACCCGTTGATGACATTTTTGATGAAGTAGCACCGAGGCTTTTTGCCAGCCTGGATCTGAGCAAACATGTGTACAGTGTGAGTCCTGTGAAGGGACTAGGCTACGGAGTGCCTTCTTGAGTGTCTCGCTGTGTAAAATACTAACTGCTTGCAATAATATCTTCAAAAACATGAATTTATCTTTTTTTGATATCACCAATCCCTTTGGTAGTTGGTGGTTGAAGTGTCTTGGGCCAGTAAACTTTAAGTAAGCATTTTAACAGTTTTAAAAGTTCACCGTTTCAGGAGTGAATATGAGTAATATTGCTGAAATGGAATAGTAACAGTCCCTCATTAAATAACAGCCTAAATTGTGACACAGATGAGGGGAAGGAAGGACCTGTCTAACTCTTGTTCCAGGCCAGTGGGATACACTGCAGCAGTATTGCTCCTGACCCATGTAAGCTGTTCTTTAAAGCCTGCAGTCGCAGATGCTCTACAGTGTTTCCAGGTTGGACAGTTCAGAGATTACACAGCTTAATCATTGAAGACTTTTCCAAATGTGTGTTAAGTTTTTCCTCCCAGGTCATGTTTTCTGGATCTCTGGTAGCTTCCCTTATTCCTTGAATTCCCTCCAACTGATTTTACATCTGGAAGTATCTGAGTTGGACGACTGAGGCATCCCTCCTGCTGCATCCGTCTTGCAGGCTGCCCTTCTACATTGTGTGGTTTTGTAGTACAGCACTGTGTAGTTATGCTCAATAGCGCCAGATATTCCTCTCCAGAACTTCATTTTCTTTTCCGTGGGTTTAAATGTTTTTAAGAAGTCCTGCTATTGGCAGAGATGTGAGCAGCATGACTCCTGTCAGGAGGCCACAGAAGTTGCGAAACTCTATTGTGGGAGGGAGGGAGCATCCTCTGCCTGTACAGGCAGCCGTGTCCATGTCCCCCTTGTTCCTCACTCCGTCTTGGCTACATGGTGGACATCATTTGAGCAAGTCAAGTGCAGTTGTTCGCTGTGCTTTTACCTGGCCTGCGCATATGTCTGTGCTAACTTGCCTCCTGATGGTTAGAATAGCATGTCAAACTTCAATGCAATTCAGAAGAGTCATTTAGAAAATAACAATCCACCTACAAGGAAGATCCATTCTGGACTCCCAGAGGTGGTACTCTTCTCCACATTAACTTCTCCATGACTGATGGAAAGGTAGTGTTCCCTTTGGGTCACAGACACTTAGATTTGAGGGGAAAAAAAAAAATCCACCAAAAAGCAAGACTTGATCCGTAGGAAATTGGAGTCTATCTTTTTTGCATGAGCTTTAGTGGTATCAGAGCTCTTTGGCTTATCTTCCAAGTTACGGAAATGTATTTGCATTGTTTTTAGGACTTTGTGTACTACTGACTTCTCTATCAGTACTCTGCATGTTTGGTCCCAAGAGATTGTGCCTTCAAAACAAAGGGATATAAAAATTAATATCCATCTTCTTAAAACAACAAAACAAAGCAGCATACCTCTAACTGTGGTGTGGAACGAGTGATGCTTGTGCTTCAGAAGGACCCATATTATATTCATGTTCTGATTCTGAGGAAATCTTTTGAAGCATTTTCACCTGAAGCGATGATTTATCGGTAACCTTTGAAGGTGAGCATTGATTGTCATGTGACTCATTATGAAATTACTGACGTGACTTCTGTGGTGGAGGAAGCTGCTTTTTTCAGTTCCTGGAGTGTCTGAAGATGCTGGACCTTTACCTTCATTTGTAATGTAGGACTCTTAGATATATGCTAATTTGAGATTTTCCAGAGTTGAGAGGAGGAGGTAATTCTCTGGCAACCATGGGTTTTTAAAGATGCTTTCATATTAGAATAAGTGATGAAATGACTTTATGGAAACAGATGAGTTGGTCTCAGGTTGAAGAAAATGTGGCTTGTTTCCAGGCAAATGCCCATACGAGTGTCTGTCTAAGCATGTGTGCATGGTTAGCTAGTCCAGTGTGAATATGAGAAAATGTTGTGAATGCCAATTATGTTCTACAAACGTTCTGAGAGAGGCACAGAAGCAATTTGTATATTAAACAGTTCATTTATTATTAATGCTGGTCTCTGAAGGCAGTCCAGGCTTTTGCACGCAGAACTGCATTGCATTTGTGGTACCCCACGCACTATGTGCTGATTCAAGCTTTTGAAGAGGTTTGTTTGGGCCAAAGGACAGAACTGCAAATGAATTGAAATCAAGATTCCCCCCACTCCCCTGAACTGATATTTCTCAGTTAAGGTTGTAATTTTCTTTTTGCACTTTTAAATGTATTCAATTTGTGTCAAGGGATACAAGTACTTTTCCTCTGGATTCTGGCCAGCTTCATAAGTAGAATCTCAGTCATCCAGCATGGAATGAGCTTGTTTGCCATTTCATGGAGGGCCACGTGCTGTCTTCCCAATGTCAGCCTGCATAGAGGAGCAGCTCAGGGATTACGCACCAGTAGCAGCCCCTTGCTGCCTATGGGGCAGGCAGTCTGCAAAAGTAGCAACCCCAAGGGGCTCTCAGGAAGCAAAAGGGTGGGTGGGCATTGGGCAAGGATCCAGTGAGGGACTTCAGCAGGCTGGGCAGTGCTGTGGTATTCTTGTGTTCTGTATGTAACGGCTGAAAGTGAGCTGCTGATTTACAGACTTGGATTTAGGTGCGCTAGCAACAATCACTTTGTGCCAGGTCACACGAATGCTTTTTACAAGAGAGCAGTATAGATGCTGGGCTGTTTGGCTGGTGGTGAGGGATTAAAAGGAGTGTTTTTTTCCTTAGGTGCATAATCAGTTAAAAAAAATCAGTATTCTGAAATGTAAGCATTTTCCAAGATCCTTAAAGTTAAGGTGAAGTCGTTTGTGAAAATGGTACAGTTTTCTGTAATTAAACTTAGCTAGCATGTAAGTAACTAATCTAGGAGTTGGGACAAAAGAGCTAGATAGAGGGAACCTTAGAGCACTTAGCCACCGTGTTCATCCTGTGTCTTGGATAGCCTGTCACTGCTGCTGAGTCCCTGTAGAAAGAATATACCGGAGAGCAGCACAGGTAGGAGTTGATCTTAGGGTATCTATATATATATCTGTATCTATAAATTATGACTGAAGTTCAAAAAAAGTGGTGAAAAGGCTCAGAGTGAAAGTCCCAGGGTATCAATGGAAGTTTTAGAATAGTAATAATGAAAATATGGATATAACAGGCAGGTTACTTCTGAGAAAAACAAAACAAAACTGAAAAATCAACCTATCTAAAGTAAAATGCAACAATACAGTGGCTTCAGTGTCTTCACTGCAGAGCTCTTCTGTGGGTAATGGAAGTGGTATTCTTGCTCATTTAAAGAAAATTTAAAATTCATTTGTTCCTGTGCTCCCCATTCCTGGAGACTTTTATGCCTTGAAGGGCAACTGGAAAGATTTGTGCCACATTTGTCTCTGAAAGCGGTGGTATTAGTGCTGTTTGTATTAGTTGGTTGGATAGGAGAGTAAAAGTTTATACACTTTTCCATTACATTTTCTTCTGAAACATCGAATTAAGTAGGGCACACTTTTCTATATCCCTCCCAAAAGTATGTCTTTCGTTCCTGCTTTTTGAACTTTTTATTTATTTATTTATTTATTTATTTTTAAACAAACTCTTCTTCCCTTTGAGTCCTAATGATTGGCTTGTGACTTTAGAGGAGGATTGTGCCTCCTGTTCTTCTCTCCTTAAGACTGAGTGTAAATGGAGGGGCATGTCTGGACAGAAACTTGAAGTATTTTCTCATCCGACTGACAGAGGATTGAATGAAATCCTGTGACAAGTCCTGTGATACTCAGATAACATGCCAATAATTCTTACTTTGCCATCAACATAGAGTTGCAACACCCACTGATGGAGAAATGGAATTTGTGAATGAGAGTAGTTTTTGTGGTATTAAGTACAGCATTTCTACTGACCTTAGTTATGCTCTGATTTCTCTAGAGGAGTTTCTCTTGTTAGCCCCCAGTGCCCTGAGCTCAGGCCCTTGGCCTACAAGGTTAAGGCACAGCTGCCTTCTGGGGCATAAACATTATTGTCTGGGGAGAGCTGATGGCATTAGCAGCTGATTAGAGAAAGGAAAGAGCTGCAAAAAGTTTTCCAGGATTGGTCAAAACAGTTACAGAATTTCAGCCTGCTCTGATCTGGCCTCTGCGAACATGGAGGGTGCACGTGAGTTACAAACACTGTAGTGGTTACAAGGGGAGAGTGGCCTTGCTGGCCCATCTTTCTATCTCAGGATTATTTTTATGTTTTTTGCCTTCCCAGAGTGGCAGTCAGCACATACCTGAGTGGAAGATGGATTAGTAATGGGGAGGCTTGTGAGGACAGTGTCCCCTCTGCAGTGCACAGGTCATGTTTGTGAGAGCGCTTCAATAATGTTCGCAGCCTGTGGTTATGCTGCAGATTAATAGTAACAGCTGTGAGGTAACAGAAGATTAAAACTGTCTTAGCATATGAGAACATCAGTGAGAAAATGCATCTGGTATGAGGTCTCCAAAGGCTTACAGGACTGTATGTAAATAGTAAATATGTTTCTATGGTGCTTTATCTTTCCCTCTGCTTGTGACTGCTGGGCTGTTCGCAGGATTTTTGTCTCTGGGTGCCACGAGGTTAATGATATTTTGAGAGAGGCAGTTATGTGAAGAAGCTGAGCAGGATCTACACAGACGTGAAACATTTTCATGACATCTTTTGCTGGCCAGGTTTCAGATGGGGCAGAGTTTCACGATTTGCACAGCAAGAAGAAATGCAGTTACACTCTTTGCTCGTGCAGCTCTGTTTCATCATGGATTAATTTGTTCTACCTTTTTTCCTACAGGGATTTGTTAGGGTAGGGAAAAGATTATGAAATATGGTACTGTAGTTGGAGGTTCAAAAATATTTAAAAATGCTTGCTCCGGACTGTAGCATTTGTTTCAGGCTATTGAATTCCTGCCCATAAAGTAAGGCGCTTCTAAGATGTGATCAGCCAGAAAGAGAAAATCACATAGTGTCTTCAAGGGATGAGTGGCAAATGGATGAATAATGTTAAAACAAATGGGGCAGGGATGTTGTAATAGCTATATCTGGTAAGTAATAAGGTAATAAAAAATGAAAAATGACTTCTGTTCATGGATTAAGACAATCATAGTAAATGATCCTGGTCTCTGTGACCAAGTATGCAGCAGAAGTCAGCAAGGCTTTATATTTTCTCACATGATTACACAAGCTCTTGGGCTTGTATATGGCCTGTTACAAGTTACGAGCATACTCTTTTTCTTGATCTTCAAATCCGCTTCTTCCAAAATAAATTTGAAGGTTTTTGATTGAAGTGCCCTTGTACAGAAAGACACCAATCAGAAGAGCTGTGTCTGAGTACAAAGTTGTTCAGCATTACAGTCTGTTTATATGGGCTTTTTTCCATGGATAGTAAAATTGAAAAGGGAAGCCTCAGATTCACCTGTCTGTATATTTCAGGACTTGCTGTTGAGTCATGTAAATGCATTCAGTTGCTCTTATTTTTGAATTGCATTGAATGAATCATCTTAAGGCACTACAGAATTGAAACTTGTTTATACTGATTTCCTACTCGCTGCAATTCTTTATAGCTGAAGAGATAAAGAAATGTTAAAAAGATAAGTTTTGTGCACATGCATCCTATCTTTGATGCTCTCCTAATATAAAGAAAAAGAAGAAAAGAACAAAAGAAGGAAGTAGAATTAAAGGAGTACATAGAATCAGAGAAGAGCTGAAGTCAGAAGGGACCTCTGTATCCATCTGATCCAAACCCTGTTCAAGCAGGGCCAACCAGAGCTGCTTGAACAGGACCATGTCCAGTTAGCTTTTGAAGATCTCTAGAAAGGGAAACTCCCCAGCCATGCTGGGCACGAATGAAAGCTGTTTGTAGATTGGGTGAGCAGGTTGCTATGTGTTTTTCTGGTAGGTACTGATGACTCCACTCTAGTCACCTCATGAGGCATCCAGCTCTCCCCAGAGAGAACAGCGAAGCTTGCAGCCTGTGTCTCTCATGTAACTTGGGCTGGGGTTGAGATGTGTCTTGTGTTTGCCATCTAGTCACAATAGTTCAAATGAAGTCATAATTTAAATAGTAATACAATGTGTGATATAGTTAAATAGTGATAGAAGAGTGATACTATTTCTGCTGTACACTGGCCAAATGATTGGTGTAAGAGGTTTAATTCTAGTTTAATATGCAGAGCAGGATTTTACTGTAGTGGTGGGTTACATATATAAAGCAGCTAACTGAAAAGACCTCGAGCAGCGTGAAAAGACAGACCTCACAGGAAAGCCCTGGTGTCTAACTTTGGTAATTACAACTTTTTAGTTTTCTTGCTCTCCTTGCTTTGTAAATCTCTTTAAGCTATGTCAAAAGTCAACTCTCGCAAAGAGAGAGGAGCAAGAGCAAAGTCCAAGTAAACTGAAGGTGTGAGTTTTGTTCGTTTGCATTCTAATTTCTGTATACTTCTTGCTACTTACACTTCTGGATGTAGGAAAAAATGACAACAGAAACTATTCTCCAGCCCCCCTACAAAACTGATGTTCAAGTACATATTTATGAAAGATTAATTTCTGATTCCCAGTTGAATGCAGGCCAGTTGGGGGATGCTTAGGTGAAAGGTGCATGGCAGCTCTAGTTTGATAACTCATATCTTGATGAGATTCCAGGTCTGGTGTTGAACTAGGCTAGTTGCAGTCTGGCTGCAGTGGAAAAAAAAAGCCCACAGCTGAAGTAGATCCTGGATTATGAATTACTTAATCTGGTTCTATTGAGTATTTGTTACCGTTTCATTTGACAATGTGGAAGAGAGAAAGTAAGCTGCATAGCATTGCTATAGTATTCTCCAGTATAAGTCTTAAGATCAATTTTTTAAAAATCTCTGTTCAATTCCATTTGTTTTCAAATAAAATATATTAATTACAGGCAAAAGCAGCAGATTAACAATTTACATCAGAAGATAAGAGAGAATGAATTACGAGCTCAACATGCAAGACTGAGCCATCTTGTGAACTGCGAAGAACCGTACATGACTAATTTGCAGGTAGGACGAATATTCTTTTTTTAGCAAATCTTTCCATTACCCAGTAACTGCCACTTGAAAGGATGCTCACAATTTACTGTAGGATAAAATGCTTTTATGTTTATTAATAGTTTTGTCATTGGATACCTGTAAATTGCATAGAATAGAAAATCCTGAAAATATTGTAATTTACTTTAGTTTTGTAGAAATTTAAGTTATATTAATACTGTGTACATACTTATTTTGAAATCTGATGAAAATGGCGTAAGAATCCTCATTCATGTTGCAGCACTGTGCAAGAATGATGGTTTTTAACAGCGTGTGTGTAACGTAGCTATATAAGGAGGTATTAGGAAATAAAGTATCTGAAAACCACTGATGAAAGATTTTCTGAGGAGGACAAGGAGGTTCTACCCAAAGGAGGAATGGAGATAGGATCGATATAATCCATCTGAACACCTCCATGTATCAAAATCGTCTTGCCAGAGGAAAATGTTAAAGGCAGATACGCGGAGAAATAGCTTTGCCATCCTCTTTTATTACTTTATCTTTTTTGTCACAGACACTGTACCAGGATCTCAACTAACATACTTTAGCATGATGTTAATTATGTTCTTGGAATGGCACAGCTGTGTGTAAGGCGAGAATGTTTTGTGTAAGATGGGAGGAAAGTTCAAGTAGTAAATCAGTGTGAAGGCGGATAGAATCTCTGAATGTGGATTTTGGTGCTGTCAGAAGTTTCTTAAAAAAATACCTTAAAACTCTGTCTAGATTAAGATTTTGGAAGGAAAAAAAATCACGGAAACTGAAATGTGAATATACATAACTTCACTATACCAAATACACTTCAAATAAAGCAGCAGATGCTTTCCTCTTTCATAATTTAAAATCTACAAGCAGTTTATAATAGGTCTTAGGATTTCTGCTTGATTTGTTTGCTTTCCATAAGATTAACTTGCAAATGAAAATCTCCTTTAATGGAGATTTTAATCTCTTATAATGCCTTGCACAAGGAATGTTATTTTAAAAGCTCTCTGTATAAGTTCCTTTAAAGATACCAGTTTATATTATTAAAAGAATATTGAAACTGAAAGCCTAATGGGATGCATCTCCTTTTTCATTCCATTGGCAGTTGATTTCCACTTTGTGCTTTCTCTCTGTGATAAGTGGAAGTGGGAGAACAGTATTGAACTGCATGAGATAGGAGGGGAGAAGGGTTTTGGTGGACACGACAGAAGGCAGGAAGCCTGCCATCTGGTTGTAGCTATTATCTCAGGCTATCCCTGCACCCTTCTTCATCTCGCTTGTGATAGCTCTAAGGTCTAACTGTTGTCTAATGTTCTACTTTAGCAGAGTCTGTGAGATTGTAGCATATCTTACTTTATAAAATGTCCATGAATATATTATAGTGTATTTTTCTTTGTAGGAGATAAAAGGGTAATGTAGTGGCAGTGACTTGTTTTGGAAATACATTTTCTTCGGATTTTAAGGGCTTGGGGTTTTTTTGAGTTTTTTTTGTTTACTTTGGAAGTAAAGTTGCTCTTCTTTGGCATATCTGAGGGGAAAATTGTCCCACAATGTTCATTTTCATATGTTGTGAATATAAGTATACAGCTTCCTTTTTTCATTCCTTTTTTTTTCTCTGCAGAAGATTCCTGAAATACACACTGTTCCCAAATATTTTAATGTTTGAAAATCAAACTCCACCCTTCCTGATAGTGGGGGGGGGGGGGGAGCAAGATTGTTTTCTGCTGTGCTGCTAAAGTATGCAGTGGTATGTGTGTGTTCATTTATATGATTGTTCTCTTTCTTTTTGAAAGCAACCGCAGTATGAGAGTGCATCACTGCAACCTCACGTTTCAGAAAGATCAACATCCCACCTTGAGGAGCTTGAGCGAAAGATTGCAGTGGCTGAGAATAAGGAGTTACAACTCAGTGAATTTCTAAAGCAGATTTCAAACAAATCTAGCGAGGAGAAAAAGAAGATGGAAGAAAAAGTAAGTGTCTTTCATGTTCCAGATTTCCTTTTGACCTTGTTAAAGCAGTGTGTATTGTGCTTGCCAGGAAGCAACTTTGTATGGGGATTACAGAGCTGTTTTCAAAAGGAAGATAAACTTTATCTAGAATCGTAGGCATTGGCAGTGGATAAATCTGAACTTGCAGTGAAGAAACAGCGATCAATACACATACTTCAGACCTAGTAATGACAGTTTTAACCATATATCAGTTAAACTTACTTTGAAGAAAAGCTGCTCAGCTCTAAGCCTGAGAATTCATTTATCTTGTATGTTTGTTACACTAACTGAAGTATCATCTAAAAACATAGGAAAAGTATTGAAATGAAAGCTTCTTTTTAACATGTTGCATAGATGCAGGCCTCAAGCTCTGAGATGTGCTGAAGGTGCCTACCCAGCAGAAAGAATTCTCTTGCAACTTTCTTAGGACATACGGAGTACACTTCAGTCTGAGACAAGGAAGGGGCTTAGCTGGCTGTGTTCTTGGAACTCTCTTGATAAAAAGTTTCTTTGGAAGCCAAAGCAGTACTTAAGGTAGTTTTGAACATTTTGACAGCCTGTCATTATTGCAGGCCGGAACGTGCCGTTGATCAGTGATTCATAATATTCAGTGAGATGTTGACACTATTACCTTCTATTTAATCAATAATCCTTACTGCTGTACTTAGATTTATATTCATGCAGATTCAAGGGGCAGGAGCTGTGTGGTACCATGAAGCAACAGATAGGAAGGAAAAGTAGAAAGTATAGTTGATTTCCATTTCTGCCTTCCCTTTTCTGATAAATCCTGCTGTATGCTTTTCATTGATGATAACATTCAGGAAGGGCAGCAACTGAATTCTTCTGCTTCCTCCTGTTTCTTTTAGTGATTTTGGTGCTTGTGTTCCTCTGTAGGAACTGCTGCTGTGAGTGGTGGCAGTTCTGAGGAGCTGAGCTCCAGTGCCTGTGTCGGCTGGATAGTTGGTCACCAAGCACCTGATTTACTGTGCAGATCTGATCCACACCACAACACCTACCCATTCTGTGTGCTGAACACAAGGCTTTCACCAAGAAAAAGGGCGGGGAGGGAGCATGTGTTGTAGTAGTAAATTGAATGCCCTCCTGTTTGAGGGAAGACTGCAGAGGGAGGAAGGAGATGTGTTGTGATCCTGCAGTGGGCTGGGTGCCAAGCCTGGGGACAGCCCTCTCTGCAGTTCTTCAGCTGTGCATGCTGGGAGAATACCCCAAAGCCCAAAAACCTCGGTGTTCCTGCTCAGTGGTACCAGACATTAAGGGACAAAAAATAGAATTTCTGTTCTGATCAAAGGGATTCTGGCTGGCAGCTGTTCTAGGGTTATTTTTGAGTGAATGCTTGTGTTTTTGAAGAGGCTTTTCAACCCTAAGCCAGATCTGACCAGGGAATGAGGAAATGCTAGAAGGCTGAAGCAAATTAGCTATTAGATGAGCTTTGTAATTGCATGTCTAAAAGAAGATAGAGGTTGGGTTAAGGTTACTGGCATATGTATCTAATTCTCTAGTTACCTACTGTTGCAAATATTTTTTCTTAATTTGACATTTTAAACATACAACATTTAAATACAGTGTGCAGATGATATGTTTTTGGCAGTAAGAGACAAGCTGTGACTGTTCCAGTGCAGGTGGGAGGAAAGGAAACATAAGGAACTCTCCCGTTTCCTTGTCCATCAGTCGTCAGTGATGAAAGGTCGAGGAGAGTCTCCCTCATCACAAAAACAGGATGTAGTGGAACTGGAGCAGGTTCAGAGAAGGGCAGCAAGGCGAATATCCAATGGAAGAATACAGAAATCGTAACTGCCTTGGGAGAAAAACAGACAAAAGCAACTGGAGACTGGAAGAATGTGTTTTCCATGTTCTTTCCCTACTGTAGACGTCTGTACATGGGCACTAGTGGAAATGAGGAACTGAGCTAGAAGACTTCTTGGTCTGAAGTGCTGCGTCCCTTCTAATATAGTGGGTACACTGGATGCTTTCCTTTTGAGAAACAGCAGGGCCGGCAGAGAGAAGTGGTGCCCTTCACTCACTACTGGCTTCGTACCTGTCTTCCACATGCCGACATACCAAGCAAGGGAGTATTTTTATTGCCTTGCACGTAATACTGGTACCTGAAGAGAAGGTTTGTTTTCTCTGGGCTCCACATGTGCACAGTGTGGAACTGAGGTAACTAGAAGTGCTTCAGTTGGTGCTGAAATTTCAGCAGCCTGAAAAAGCTTCTCTGTTTTGGCTGGTCAGACACCATGGCAGCTTGTGGCTTCCTGGCTGAAGGAAGGAGTCTGCTAAGATAGATACTGCAGCGCTTTTCACAAATGTCCTTGTCACAAGTGCTTAGCATCTTCCTTTTCTTTCTGCCAGGCACAAGTGTGCTTCATGGCATCTGTAGATTTTGCAGCACATGCTTTAGTTTTGAAGCATTTCATCTGCAAGCTGTGCTGCTGGACTGGAAAAGATTGAGTTCAAATACCTGTACCCTGGTATCTCCGCCTTCTCCGTCTGCTGTGGTTAGTTGTGAAGACTCCCCTAAGTCACCTCTGGTAGCTGGTAGTAATGGTCTGCCCTTTGATTTCTGTGGCGTGCTTTAGTACTTAATTACCAGGTGGTGAGAGCCTGCCCCAACTAAGTCGTATGCATGAAGGATGAAATAATAAAATAATTTAAAAAAAAAAAACAAAAAAACACCGAACCAACAAAGTTTTCTTGTCTTCTCAGTAGAATGAGCAAGAGTGATTGGAGAGGGAAGGTAGAAGGAGCCCTTGGGTTGATGCTGAGGATGTAGAGAGGACAGAAGGAATCATAAGGCAAACACTGTAGCTATGAGAAAGGTAAAGGATGTAGGTGAGAAAATTTCCTACTGTGTGTATGCAAGACAACAAAAAGATTCAAAAAGCATGTAATCTTTGTCAGAAGTACTGGAGTATTCAGACTGTTCTACTTGTATGTGAGAAATAAAGGAAAAGGATTTGCATATTGGACGATCACACGCTCCTGGCAATTTGGCTTACCTGAGTGTATTTTTGTTACTGTGCTAGGACTAGGATTGTGGGGCGAGTATGTGTTTCTACAAGGCACGTTGTGGCAAAAAGTGATGGCTGAGTTGCAACTTCGCCTCACTGCGTGTGGGGTTTAGTTTTATTTCATGAAAGAACTTAAAGTATCTTGAAAGCTTTGCTCACTTTTGAGGTCATAATGGAAAAAAAAAAAAAGATGTAAAGACTTCTGGCCTATTTGCAATCCTCAGTTTTCTGGTCTATTTTAGTAGGCTCTTTCTGGAAAAACCATTCTAGATACTATCAACTGAAACTTTTCTGTTGGCCACATCTCTGAGCTCTGACATTGTCACATTTCATTTCTCATTGAGGTGGATGTCTCCAGCATCAAAACAAAAGTACATTTTGCATTTACTATCATGGCATCATGACAAGTGTTTGTTGTCTTTGAGTTACTACGCACTGGTTTGAGTAATAGAGATACTGTTTTCCATTAAATTGGACTCTGACTATGTCAGCAGTTTACGGGTGTTCGGCCCGGTTCCGTGATGAAGGGGACGGGGGACCCATGGGCCCACGCCCCGGGAAAAGGGAAAAAGGGAAAAGGGTAAGGAGATGGCCCTGAGAGCAAAGAACAGCAGCAACAATCTGAGGAGAAACAAACTAATTTACTAAATAAAATATCGGAATGCAAAACAACACACTATAATACAATATAATTACAATTTAAGCTGATAAATCCAATACAGAGAGAGAGAATGTCCCAAAATCAAGGTAGGCCTTACTCTACTACCAGCGATAAGATGGCTGGAGAGTGAGGTGCTGCCAAGACGAGAGACGGCGGAAAAAGGGACGAGGTCTCGTGATCTGCAAGTTTTTATACTGTGAGCTTTTATCTTTTCCCTCCGGCTGGAAAATGGTAACAGAGGAGCAAAGTGCCGTGGAGAATGTAGTAGTCCTTCTCTTCTGAGAACCAGATACATTCACTACATGATGTTATGATGTGGAGTACCAATAACCGAAAATCATAAAACCATGACAGACTAGAAAATACTTTTTTTTTTTCCCTCCTTCCTCTCTTTTTTTCACAAAGTACCAGCAATGTAAGCAAACATAATACAAGGTGCTTTAAGAAAGCAGCTGTTCTGCTCTGATGTCATGTGATTTAGTTGACAGATGGCATCGAAGTCAGGTTTTTGGCTGCAGTTCTTGGGTTAAGTCCTTAGGTCTCAGTGTTTCAAGTCATTTTCCTAGGCCAGGAGAAGAGGAAGGGCTAAAATATTTCCTCATCATTTTTTGCACTGGAACGTACTTCCTAGCAAAGTGGTTGATGCCCGATTCCTGTCTGCGTTAAGGAGGCATTTGGACCATGCCCTCACTAGCGTGCTTTGACTTTTGGTTAGCCCTGAAGTGTTCAGGCAATTGAACTTGATCTTTGTACATCCCTTCCAACTTAACAATTCTAATTTTAGTATGAAAGTATTCATTGGTGAAAAAAATATGTCTGTTTTATCTTTTGAATTGCACTGTTTACAGTTTGCTTTCTAGGCATAGGTGGAGCAGCTGTGGTTGGAGATCACTTGTGAGTCTGTAAGTTTGAGCTGCTGGGATTAATAATTTTTTGTTTTTGTTTTTTGCAATGGTCAACACTCTTATGCAGCTGAGAATATAATTCCTGAAGAATGAGCAGCCTCTGATCCCAAAGCAGGCTTGCTTTCCACTGTGACCTTAAAACATGTATTCTTACTTTCTTCTAGCTTAAAACAAGAGACCGCTATATTAATAGCCTGAAAAAGAAATGCCAGAAAGAGTCAGAGCAAAACAAAGAAAAGCAGAGACGAATTGAAACCTTAGAAAAATACCTGGCTGACCTACCAACGCTGGATGATATAGAAGGTCAGACTAAACAGGTAAGATAAAAGGAGTTGGTTTTACTTTTTAAAAACAAACAAACTCTGTAATATCTGTTGTCAAATCTTTCACTGTTTCCCAATATGTTTTTCCCAATCTGTTTAGGAAGAGAAGTGTTTCAATGTTTTAGGAGACACTGTAGCTGTTAGGTATTGTCATACTCAGATAACTGCAATGGGGCTAAGACTATACATAAGGTAACTGCAAAGCTGTGTCCTGCTGCAAGCTCTTCCAATGTGGCATTGTGTCTGACTAATGTAACCTGTGTTAGCTGCAAGTTCTAGAGGAGAAGAACAAGCAACTTCAAGAAACTGTGACTGAGTTGGAAAAGAAACTTGGAGAGGCTCGATCTCAGTGTAGAGAGAGAGAAATGCAACTGATGTGTCAGAAGAAAAAAGAAAAAGAGCTGGTTACGACAGTGCAGAGGTATGAACAGCTGCCTAAACTGTGCCCTGAAGTAGACGTGCTTTTCCAACTAATGTCAAGATCTAATGTTTTTTTTTTTTCATTTACACTCTATTACAATACTAGTGACTTTTTATGGCATAAGTATATTAATGTGCTGAATGGCAGTTTAATGCAATAGAAAATCCAACAAAATTTAGTTTTTATCACGTTGCAAGGAATACCACAGAAAAGTCTGTCTAGAAATCCTTTGCTATCATTTCTGAAGATGTAGGACACCACCACAATGGCATCACAGGCTGCTACCAGGCAGAGGATGGAGTAAACGTGTTCCGCAAAGGAGCACTGTATAGAAGCTGTCAGCACTCCTACTTTGTAACTAATCTTGTCACGAACTGCAGAAAAGCTCCCTTGGATATTAGCTGGAGGGTTTATCAGTTAAGGGTCAAAGATTTAAATAAACTGTAGCTGTTTCTTTTCTTTTCACTGAGTCTGAGGGATATTTACAGAGAACTGTAGCTGTTGCTTGTCTGCTGTCATTGAACTTGTATAACTGTATTTTAAAAAAAGCAACAAAGCCAACTACAGTAGGACAGGTCGCCCTGAGAAGATTCCAGAGGAAACTTTGAGATACTCTTACAATGGTACATTTTAGATCAGCAGAGAGACCTAAATGCTTGTTTAACAACAAACGAACAAACAAAAAAGATAGAGAGAATCATTTTTAATAATTTATGTGGATGTCACTACAGTTTAGTGTCCCACCCTTGCGTAAACATGCATGCCATAGCAGTCTGAAAGTGTTTCCATGATGAAAGGCAAGCTGGTGGGGACATCTTGCCAGCCAAATTGTTGACACATTGTTTCCATCTTACCAATGAAAGGCCTTTTTCTTAGTGCCCTCGTAATCTAGAGGGGGATCATTTTGTCTTTTCTGAAAGCCTACAAATAGCCAAAGTGACCCTCTGTTTCTAAATTAGACAGCAAGATTAATACTAATAAAATGTACGCTCTTTCTGAGTGAAGGTGGGCAGGCAAAAGCTCTGTGGTTGTAGGAGCTTGATTTTAGCCTTGGTATGGAAGCAGCTGGCAGAAATGGCTTCATGACTTCCTGGCAAGCCAGACACAGAGGGAATGGAAGGTGGGCTGCCAGTACTTAGTGCTGCCCCTGATTCTGGACTCTGCTTTGAGTTGTACATGCCCCTGTGGCAGTCAGATTTTTAAGGCTCCTGTAACTTGGAGAAGCTCAAAGACTGCTCTGACCAATCCTGGTCAGAAGAAGCTGTGAACAACACAAAGGTTTCCTTGCTCTCTTCTCTGCCCTCTCCTTATGCCATACTGCTGGGTCTGTGCCTTTCAGGAGATACACATTGTCTGGTCCATAAAACCATTTTTATGTGAGTTGATTCTAGTCAGTGCCACAGTTACTTCAGTAGTTTAGGATTTCTGTATCATTCATCCACTGTTGGTTTGATCATTCATTAGGCTGGATTCTGCTAGTTAAGATTTTACAATTCTGTTTGGAAGATGGTGGAACTTCCTCATTTTTTGCCAGAACATGCAGCTCTTCTGCATTTTCTCAATACACTCAATTTTTCTTTCATATTGAATGGCAGCTTGCAACAGAAAGTAGAAAAATGTCTGGAAGATGGTATTCGCCTTCCCATGTTGGACACAAAACAGCTTCAGAGTGAGAATGAATGTCTCAAAGAAAAGAATGAGAAAGCCAGTAAGGTTAGTCTGCAAACTGTCTGTATGTGGTATTTTTAACCTTGAATTCTGTATTTGCTCTTTGTTTATTGTTTGTTCTGTTTTGTTCTTTTTTATTGTAGAAACAAATATCTCAGTTAAAAATTATACATTTGTTGCTAAATCAGTTTTCTCTTCGGTATCTGTTTCTGTTCAATGGAATAATTTTTTATTTATTTCTAGTTGTGTGAGAATTAAACTCTGTCTTGTAATTTGGTTCTTCAAAGATTTCATGTAAAATGTATGGCTGCACACCTGTAAGTTGATTAAAAAAACCGCATGAGCTGAAGAGTTTCAAGCCTATTAAATTACTCAATTTTATATTCTAGGTCATAGACAATCAACGAAAACAGATAGAGGGACTGATTTTAGACATGCAGGTAAGGAAGAGAGTATGTTCTCTTTACTCCATCTGTGTTTAGTTCATAAAGATGACATTAGTAAAATTGAGTTTTGTCCTTTTATCTTCCCAAATAGAATGCAAAGACAGAAATACTAGAATTTAATCTGACAATCTGTAGTTGGCCTGTCTTTTCTTGCAAGCTTATAATGTATTTGTTATTGAAGTTTGTAGGGTTTAACACTCTTCAGATACTTCTTATAAAGTGGTAAGCTGTTGCTACACAGCATTCTTATTCAGCTGATCTAGTAGATGTCATATCAGAACCTATGTATTTCTAGTCTGAGAACTGCATTTTTTGAAGCATCTCATCAAACGCTGGGACTCAAATGATAACCCAAAGTACAAAAACTGACGTTGAGCTTCACTGCTGAGGTCCCTAGCAAGATGGGTGCCTTTTTAAACCATATCATTTCACAGAATTGAAGCGGATTCCTCTTCAAATGGTTTCTGACATGTTGCTCACTTAAGTGTTCTCTTGGTGGATCTTGGACACCCAGGATAGATAGAGCCAAGGATTTTTCAAGACAGCAGAGGTTACTAGAAGTCAGTTGCAGCTCTGTGGATCAGATTAACACATCAAGTTCTTGATCCTTGAAAGGTACTTAGTGACCAGTGTTTGTTATGGAGAAAAGGAAACATTATACAGGATATAAGGAAGAAGGCATGACTAGCTCTAGAAGAAGCTGAGCACGAAAAACAATAAGTAAATATCTGTTTTCCTTAAGCATTGAAGCCAAATTTAATGAATTCTAGTTTCTGTGATCTCCTTCCAGATTGGTATTTGTCTCCACATTTCGTCTTCCCATACTCTCCAACCAAGATTAAGTTAAAGATTTGACCCTTGAGGGTGAAGAGGATGCCTCTACTTTAGCTTAATGTGCTTTAGGTTTGGGAAAACAGCAAAATGGTAGCTGAATGTCTTCTCTTTCTGAAGTGGAAGGGAGTTCTCTGTGGAGGTAGAGTCCAAGTAACAAAGAGATAAAAACTGCTTGCATAACACTTAATGGGAAAATGTGCTTTCTTTAGCTTTGCACACTGGAGCAGAGTTTTCTTATTTGTAACTGTTGAAAGTAAGTTGCATTCCCCTATGAAATTCTTGCCTTTTTCTACTCTGCAAGTAAACAGCAGATCTGTTATCTGTTGACAACAACATTTTTGCTTAATTAAACTACAGTGTATTAAAAAAAAAAGAAAAAAAGACTGTAAGGAGGAATTTAAGTTGCAACATAATGTGCATCTGTTAACTGTAAAGCAAAATCAGACTTCTAAGCTCTCCTTGGTTTGAGGACAACAAAATCTATCGAATGGTTATGTTTGCACAGAGCAGCCTGCTGTATGTGAAAAATATGTCACAGGCAGATGTACTTTCATAATTCAAGAAACAAGGTCACAAATTGAACTTAGTAACCTTCTCAAATTCTGTCCCTGCTCATAATTCAGTTTAGATTGTTTTGTTGAAATACACACATAGTTTTTTACCAATCTAGATCTTCTTGTATTTCCTAAACTTTCTAGTCTTTTTCTCACCACCACCTTTATCTTGAGACTTAGCAATTTTAGTGGGCATTTATACAGATGGCTCTTCTGTGTGCTTATTCTGAAATGACTTTAGGGATCTGTGACTGGGAAATGCTGAGTAGCTCAGAGTGGGAACAGAGGAGTGTTCTGTTCTCTGGGACTTTCTCTTACTTCTCCCACTTCGAGATGATTTGTATAAGGCCAGAAAATAAGATCTGAAAGTGGTGTTAGCCCTCAAATTACTTGCAGACTGCAGCATTTTCTTTGTATCCTTGATCCTCAATCCTTTTCACATTTGTTCCATGGGAAGCATTGAAAATTAGTTTAGAAGAAATATAAATCCCTTATTGGCAGGGAGATGTAATTTATCTTCAGCTAAAATCTTATTTTATTTCCCATCTTCTGCCACATTGTAAAGCTGTGCTTGAGAATGTCTTTCAGTTTTTCAAGCTGAAAAAAAATATTCTGCTTCAGACAACAGTGTATCGAGCAGTAGTAGGTTCTATTTGCTCATAATTGTGATGGAGTGATTTTGATCTTCCTTATATGGATTTGCTTGGTTGATTTTTTTCTCCTGACTGTGAGGGATTAAAATTCTGGTTGATCTTGACAAGGTGTCATGCTGCATATATTCCAAAAGACAAAAATGGCAACTGAGAGTGTTATTTGTTAATAAAATAATCCTTATTTACATTATTAATTTAGATATTGCAAAATTAGCAGTTTTTGTACAAAACAGCTAGAAGTCAACTTATATGGTGCCTGTGTTACCCAAAGTACATCTGTCAATCTTGTCAGTCATAATAAGCCCAGACTAAATCAGGGCTGGAAATAATGCCACCAAGTTGTAACTTCAGAAAGCAAATGGGAACAGTAAGGATTAATTATGGAGGACTCTCAGAACTATGAGAATTGGGAAGCCGTTGCACTGTGGGCTCTAGCAAGCTGGTAAGCATATGTGCTTTTTTGAGCTTTAAGATTAGGATGGCGTATAGTGATAGATGTTAGGTATGCCTCTCAGAAGTAACACTTATTTCCACATTTAGTAGTTGCTGTTACATGGTGCAATTGATAAGCTGAGCATGTGCACGTTATTTTGAATATTCCTAAAAGGTGATTTCAGAGCAGCTTGCACAGTTATGCAAGTTCAGTGACAGATGTAGTTCTCAAAATATACTGAGAAATGTAATATTTCTGAACCCATTCTCCCACCACCTACCCACCCTAAGGAATGCTGCATGATCAAATCTTTAATGTCTTTCACTGACATAAACTTGAAACATGTAAATAATACTACTAATGCATGTGTCATAATTGGGGTTCAGGATGTCCCTGAACTTGCTCAAGGAAGAGAAATGCAATAAAGACTGTTAAAATGTGAAGATACTCGGAAGATGGGAAAATAGTTTGGGTACCTGTCATTGCCTTGTTGCATTGTTCTCCTTGTCTCTAAGCAACTTCTGCATGGCTGCTACCACACACAAAGCTGGATGGTCCTTCAGTCTGGCTCAGTATGGCCATTTTTCTCAGTAGACTGTTTATAAAATAAAATAAAGGTGACTGTTCAAAACCACTGCATGTTCCACTCATCTTTGAGCACAACAAAGGAAAAGCATCAAGCTGAGCTATTTCCTGCCCTCTCTTGGCCCAGAGTGTTTCCTCTGACATGGAGCCATGATCCTTTTTCTTCTTCCCCTTCCTTTGTAGCATGAAGCTGTGCTTTCTAGCCACTGCTTATCTATAGGATGCACGCTATTTCAGCACTTCCTTGCTAGGGGCATGGTGAGGGTGAACTGAGATGCACATCAAGTGTGTGAAAATGTTGTAAAAACAAGTATTCATTTCTGGGTTCTGCCTTGTGATTCCTTTTGTTTAGATGCAAAAGACTGTATTTTCATCTAGATTGAATGTGTAAACTTTAACACCATTGTTTTCTGTCTTTGAAGAAGGTATCACTAAGTTTCTTGTTACTTGTGCAGCATTGAGCTGAATGTCATTATTAGGAAACTTTCTCAAAGCTTCACACTGTTTCCTGTTGGCCCTGCCGTGCTTCTCACTACTCCCCATCTCCTTGTCAGGGGTGTTCTTACAGCTGGCAAGTCAGTTGAAAGGCTTCTTCTCTGTTACGTAAGCCATGTATGTGATGTATGTAGGGCAGGCCTCTATGTGTAGACATAGTTTCCTATGTGCTGCAGTCCACAGTATTCATACCATGTAGGAATAGCTTACGCGTAAGAGTAAGTTTGGCTTTCTTCCCAAACTGTAATTGAATCACAGAATAGAATCAGAGTATCCCAAGTTGGAAGGACCCACAAGGAGCATCAAGTCCAAATCCTGACTCCACACAGGACCACGCAGAATTCAAACCCAGTGTCTAAAGGGGCTGTCCAAATGCTTCTTGAACTATATCAGCTTGGGGCTGTGACCACTTCCCTGGGGTGTCTGTGCCAGTGCCTGACCATGCTCTGGTGAAGAACCTTTTCCTAACCCCAGCCTGACCTTGCCCTGATGCAGCTCCATGCAGTTCAGTCAGGCCCTGTCACTGTCACCAGAGAGCAGAGCTCAGCGCTGCCCCTCCGCTCCCTGTGAGGAGCTGCAGGCCACAGTGAGGCCTCCCCTCAGCCTACTCTTCTCTGGGCTGAACAAACCAAAGGACCTCAGCCATTCCTCATACACTTTGCCCACTAGATCCTTTACCGTCTTTGTAGCCCACTTATAGATGTTCTTTAATAGTTTTTTATTCTTCTTGAGTACACCATCATATTGCAACAGTTAAAACAGGTATTTTACTCAAGACTGACTTTGATCTTTCTATAACATTTTATTTAAGCTTAATCACATAGAATTCCCTATAAGAGTTCTTTGTTTTGGAAGAATATCTAGGATTTTAACTACAGAGATTCAAGGCAAACTATTCTTCTCAGACAGTGTCATTCTGTAAATTGAGATCCATTGGTTTGTGAAACGTTCCATCTCCTCCCCCCATCATGGTCTCTGGTTCCACTCCATGGAAGGTTACATTCAAAACTGTGCCAGAGCACGCACTGTTGTCACCAATGCACCCAGCTGTTGTTTGAACATGATGAGATTGGATTTGCATCTGGTAATTGAAATAGGTTTTACATATTAATATACTGAGCTAGGAATGGGGAAGACACTTCAGATGCAGTGTTGTAGCACAGCATCAAATCTGTCAGTATTAATGACAAAAGATGACTTTTTTTTTCCATTGTGAAAGCTGAAAAAGTCAGGAGTACACGCAATCGGTATACATCATGAGCATTCAACCGTTTGGCTTGCCTGAGGTTGCTTGGGGTGCACTGAGTGAAGAGGAATTGTCTTGGGCTGCAAATAAAATATATAATATAGTTAATGTATGTAAGTAACAAAGCATTTTATTTTTTAGTATTATTTATTAAAACATAAAATGACCAACAAAAACATGAAACTTGTGGAATATTTGACCTTGTTTTTTGTTAAACTAATGCGTCAGTCTGGTTCAGTGGAAGCGGTTGCAATTCGTAGTGAGTTCTCAAGGTGTTTGTCGGAGATTTTTCATGAAATTTTACTTTTCCTATACTTCATCCCTGGAAACAGTTCTTCACAAATGTGTGTACTGCCAAAAAGCGATGATGTGAATAAGGTGTGATTGTGAACTGAGGGATGCTTTTCTCTGGTAAGACAGATCTTATTAAATTCTGTTAAAGAGACGTGCTTAAATTTTTGAGTTGAATATCTGATTACAACTCTATACATTCCATTTAAAAATTCATGTACGTTACATGAACTGAAAATAGAGTTGCAAATAAACCAAAAAAGGAATGCTTTTTTTCAGCAATCTATTCTCAAATTCCATTATCAAAACAGAAAGTATAGCTGCATATTTTTCGCTGTTCACAGGACACAGGACTGTGGTTAGTCAATGTATCAAAATGCATAAAATTATTTACCATAAATTGAGCTTGCCTTAATTTAAGTTTCATTTCAAATGCTGTTATGGTTTGAAACATAGCACAGATAAGCTGATTTTCTCTTCAAAGAAGCATGTTTAACTCATTTAAGTGAGCGTCAAATCCAGCAAAAATACGAAATCTGTGAGCCGTTGTCACGGCGTTATCTGTGGATCTGTGTCTGTGAGAGAGGGACAGCAGGCCCACAGGCCCGGAAAAAATAGAAAGGAGGAAAAAAAGTGTCGGCGGTTTAGGGGCTGGCCTGGACTGGTCCGGCAGCTAATGCAGCAGGGAACCCTCGGACCCACGCCCTGGGGAAGACAATGGGAAAAGGGGAAAGGTAGGGAAATTGTAGACGGACATAAACAAAACAGGGGCACCAATCTGAGGAGGAATGTTAATTTACTAAATATTATATCGGAATTGAGGCCAGCAAATCAAAACAGAGTTCAAAGCTGAGATTCTTCGTCTGTAAGCTGCAGGGGGACCACGTGCTTTGCCACGGCATGCGAAGAGAGAGCTCCTGGTCTGCCAGGCGGCTTTACCAGCCCCTCCAGGCGCAAAGACCCTTGGGGAGTGCAGCTCCTCCCCTCCCCCTCAGAGAACCAAGTACCCAAAAAAGGCAGTCTGCAGAAACCAGGACATTAACTCTTTAACTGCCAGTGCTTTACATGATGTTATGATGTGGCATACCGACAACAAAAAATCACAAAACCATGACAGCCATTTTTCATCTTCAAGTTCTGGCAAAAATTTTACTTTTTACTCTATAAATGACTTGATTTCATTTTGGAAATCACAAAATCTTTTTAGCAATTAACCCCAACGTAGCCACCTTACTTCAGAAAGCTAAATGATGTCCTCAGAATCAGCATCCATACTTTTAAGAAACTCCTGGAATTGGTGATGATTCAATTCCTTGGACTTTATGAAATTCACAGCTTTGATGACAATTTGCACAACGTTACCAATTTTTAAAGCTTTTGTGCATAAATTTTCTTGATGTAAGATGCAGTGGTATTCCATCAAATGTGACTTGCTGGTGGCAATTGCATAATCTTCTCTTAACTTTTTAAGTCCCTCTTTTCTATCAACCCTCATCGGAGTACCATCAGTAGCTATATCAGATATGTTGACAAAAGTTGAAGAAAATTGTTATAATGTAATTTTTTACTGCTTCGTGCAAATCAAGAACTGTAGTTGTGTCTTCTATTGGCACCAAAGAAGCCATTTCTTCAGTGATATTCATTATCAATACCTCCAATGAAAATGGCAAGTTAAGCCGTATTGATAGCATCAATACTTTAATCTATTGCCAAAGCATAAAATTTGAAATTAGCAGCTGTACTATCCAAATTTCTTTTGATAGATTTTCCTGTTTCTTCAGTTCGCCTGGCTACAGTCTGGTGAGATGAACTGATTTTAGAAAAATGTGTTTTTTATCAGGATAAATTATATCTGCCACACTTTCCATGCATTGTGCAATAAAGTCATCATCGGTAAATGGTTTTGATTTCATTGGAGTCAGATTTGCTACCACATAACTAGCTTTTATAACAGTCTGTTTGAGTTGTAACTTTTTTATAGATTTGTTGAGGTGACAGACTTCTTTTCAGTTCTGCTATTTTGTCTTTAAAAAGCATTCCTTGATACTCATCAAATTTGACAGCATGTGTCTGCGTATGATGTCTTCTTCAAAGACAATCTTTGAAAACTGACGCAATTTCCTTACAAATTAAGCATAGTGCCATATTATTCGCCTCAACAAAGAGTTCTAAGCTCTCTGTTTTTCATTGAACACTCTTCTTTCATCTACAGTTTTTCATTCCTTGGATTCTCTTTTCTTTTGAGACTGCATTAGGTGGCTAGAAATATTACTGTCAGTAATCACTGCATTTAACTCGCTAAGTGGCACAAGCGCATGTAACATAGTACGTGTGGGTTTCAGCTTGACTGTGTGTGATGAGTGGAAGAGGTAAAGTTAGCACTGCATTGCACCCTCCCTTTGTCCTGGTGTCAGCTGAGATGATGGTAATAGCACACCAATGTTTGGTTGTTGCTGAGAGATGTGTGCATGCCTGGGGCCGAGCCAGGGCACTTGGTGGGAAAGAGCGGCTGCTGTGATGGTGTGGGGCAGGGAGTGGGCCGCAGTGTGGGCTGTGCTGGGCCGCATGCAGCCCAAAGGCCATGGGTTGGGCATGCCTGGTATGCATTGTTATTAGTATTCAGATGAGATGATTTGAATCTTCCCCTTACTGAATTTTACCAGATGACTTTTAAACAAATAGTAGAATGAAGGTGAGCACTTGACAGCTAAGGTAACTATGGCCATGCTGAATTCATTTAAACAAAAATAAAATAAAATCTTACGGGGAGTTGACAGCAGCTCTTTCCATGTTGCAGGAGTTGTTAGTTTATTGCTGCTTATGATTGATCTGGAAGACTAACCCAGAAAGTTCCAGTTCTTAAGTACAGCAGCATCTGAGAAACTTATTTCTGGTTTTATTAATGATAATTATTGTTATTGCATCTGTTAAAAAATGACACAATAAACTACAAATAAGTTATGGGATTTTTTGCCTGCAGTTGTTTATTTCAGCATGGTAAAATTGTAGCACCCTATTCTGATTTGTCTTGTGTGAATGATTTTAGAGAGGATGGTAATCTGTGTCAACTACCAAAGGCTTTCTTCTCTGCTGTGTAACAAATTCAGGAGGCAGATACTGTGTTGTGAAAGATTGTAGGAACCCCTGCCACAGCCTTCATGGAAAACAGAGGCAAAAAAATGTTCAGCTATAACTCTGAATTTACATAAATTAAGTTTACTTGTCATTAATCAGCTTTTTTCAAGTGAAATAATTTGGATCGAATAAACAAGATTGCCTGATTGTTTTAGCCTTCCATATATCCCTTGTTATCCTGTGTTAGAGTAACATTTTGCATACGTGGTCTTTTTATTTAAAAACAGATGCTAGTAATTTAAGGAGTTTCATTGATACTTGATACAGCTAAGCTAGTTTCCAGAGAGCTCTTGGAGTCCAGTTGAACACTATGAAGTGGAACTTGGTAGAAATTCAGGTGTAATTCAGAAGCAATAAATAACAAATGTAGGAACTTATTGAGGATACGTTTTTTTGTCAATGCTAACCTACAGTATGAAAATTTAAAACCGTTACCTGTGCTTTCTTTCAATTTAGTCTATGCAAGAAAGGCTTTTGCAAGAAAAGAGGACAGTTCTGAAGATGGCAAATGAGCTTGAAGAAAAAGAAAGAAATATAGAACTGTTAAATAAAACTGTCTCTGAAGTAAGTAAGAACTCCAAAAACCCAATCCGTGACCATTCCAACTAGGAAGAAGCTCGTAAAATGATTACAGTGACTTTTGGTAGGGCATTATGAGCTTAATACATACTTCACTGTGATAGATGCTATGCAGAAATATAATAGCTACCATCCCTACTTCAAGAAGAGAAGGTTTTAAGGATGAAGGAGAGCTGTGTAAAAGCTGTCTATTTGCTGTTTTTTGGAGGGGCACAGAATTATAGCTTTTATGTATGGGAGTAACTGTTTTTAGTTAGTATCGCTTGTGATTTGATACAGGAAACTTTCTGCAATGCTACATGCTGCAGCCTAACTTGACCTTTTTTTTCCATTTATTTCTCATGAAGAACCAAAGACTGATGGAAGAAAATGCCTCTCTGAAGGAGCAGATACGGCAGGTGGAACAGTCCCGGCAACCAGTGTCTGAAAAGATGCCTGTAGCAGACCAGTTGTTCAAGGAAATGTCCCATTGCTTGTTTGACTTGAAAGCTCTGTGCAGTATTCTTACCCAGAGAGCTCAGGGCAAGGAGCCTAACCTTTCCTTACTTCTGGGCATCAGATGTAAGTGATGCTGTCATTCCAATGCTTAGTAGTGTTTTGGACATAGAATAACAGTTTAGTTAAGTGGCTTTCTAACTTGCCAGCTGGAGAGGACAGTCTTCCCCTGACTATGCAACTAGAGCACTTGTGCACGAAGTATGCTCCTGGAGCTCTCTGAAAGTGCTGAGCTTTTAGTGCACCTGGGCTGCTGACTGCCTAAGACTACACATGTCCTTGTCAGGTCAGGAGGAGGTGGCTAGGTGTTCATACAGTCTCAGTCATGGATATATTCACGCTGTTAAAAAGGAAAGGCATGTATCCATGTGTCTCCCTCGTGATGCACACAGCAGTCAGCCCTAAGGGTTAACGGACTTTTTCTGTCAAACATGTTATGCCCTCTAAAGTAATAAGGAAGGTGAGGCTTAAGCAGGCCTGATAAACAAAAATACATAATGTATTTCTTAAAGCCATTGGGATCAAGTGTTGGAAATAGATGTCTGCTGTTCGAACATGTTTGTCTGATTTCAGGGGGACAATAGGTGTCTGTTTGTATAAGCCTGAGTGCCTGGGATCTCTGGCTTTGGTAATATTAATTGCATATCCTTCTCTACTTACTATGCTCTTAACCAGGAGATGGAAAGTACATCCTAATGCCAGTCAGATAGAGCTCGAGAGTAGTTTTTGTTAGGTGTTTCCTTTTAACAAGCTTAATAAACTTCTTTTCACTTGAATGTATCCTATTGCTTTCTGAGTGTTAATTAGAACTGCTTAGATAGACCAGTTGCTGAACTCTACCTTCGGCAAAGTAGAAGGGTAAAAGTACAATGTTCTGTAGACACCACGTAGATTCGTATGCACTGGAAACCTCTGAAATGCTGTGAGTGCACGTATACCAGTCTCAAAGACCATGAGATCATTGTCAGCCACCAAGATGAATAGAGTAACGTATCTGTAGTACTATCTCATAATCTTATACGGCCTTATTTCCCAAGCCTTCCTATCCCTCTATCCTGAGTGGCTAGAAGTTTCAAAAATTGTTATCCTACCCAACTTTTTCACTCCTGTTGAGAGCGATTAGTCATTACCAAGTCTAGGTGCAGAAAGAAAGGCATGTCTTTTAGCAAAGCAGGGATGGGTTCTCAGCTGGTTTTAAGTTCACATGGTACAATGTTTTGTTGGCCTTTCATCACACTGGAGCATGGTTTACCTTGAGTTAATTAAAGTGACTTTCCCTTTATTTCAAGAGAGGCTGACTGGGTTAGGTATTCAGAGCACGGCTGTTAGAGCTTTAACCTCGGTTGTTGTTTTTTTTTCTTTGTTGTAGCACTGAACTGTTCAGCTGAAGAGAATGAAAATTATCACAGTACAGAGACTCTTTCGAAGAAGCTCTTGGACGTTTGTCAGTTACGAAAGGATATTGATGAATTAAGGACGATAATGTCAGACCGTTATGCTCAGGACATGGGGGACAATTGCATCACTCAGTGACAACATTTCATCTAGTAGCAAATGACTTATTAAATGCTGCTGTGTCACAGGTCTTTGCATTTCTATTAAGGAGCCATATTGGAAGATAGCAAATACCACTGCACATGCCTCTCTGTGAGGATCATGCATATGTAGTCTTGGGAACCGGGTGGGGAGGGGAGAGTCATGGTTTGAACAGAGTAGTACAGACTTCAAGAAGTCTTTCTTTTCTCCAAACTACTGAATGTAGGAACAAGCTGTGAAGAATGTTTCAGTTGGATTCTCTTGTCTCCTTCATTGGGGCTCATTTTGTTGCTTCAACTAGTTTCTGGAGTCAGAGCATTGGAACAGCTATGCTGCTACTACTCTCAGTCCTTTCCTTCTTCAAGGGTTTGTGTGGCATTACCTGCATTCTGAAATAAGTGCGGAGAGTCGAACGACCTTTGGCTGTATGTGGTGAAGATGGGAGCTTCGAAAAACTTCACTTAGCTGTAGGAACTGTGGTTGGAACCGTCCTAGAATGCTACAAACAGTAATTGCTCTTCAAGTTGCCTGAAGAATTTGCTACAGGAGATATCTTGCTTTTAGTAGTAATGGATGTCTAGCTTGTTTGCCGAAGAATGGAAGAAAATCAACTTTCACTTCCTTTATTCACATGAAGCCCATAAAATTTAAGCATTATCATGTTGCTTTTAGGAGTCTCAGTAACATCAGGTCTGTAACAAGCCCAAAGAAACTGGGAGGCGTGAAACTGCAGTGTAGTACATGGCTGTCCAAAAAGAATAGACTGTATTTTAGTGTTCATACCATAATTACTTTTTTCTTCTGTCATCTCCCTTTTTAAATGTGGCTTCTCTGTATCTATATCCCTGGAGACCTCTCATGAGGTTGTAAAGAACCTCAACCATTCTTTACTGCAGCTGCAAAATGAGCGCTAGGCATTTGGCAAAATCAGGGCTCAAAACAGAATGTCTCCTCTTACCAGTATTAAATTCTCAGTTATCCAAGGACTGCAAAGTTTTCGACATTGTTTGGTAATTCTTGATCTCTCCTTTCTTGTAGGAAGGGATTACCTTAAAAAAAGGTCATATTCCATAGTTTATTCAGTGTCACTTGACAGTGCTACTTCACTTCTGTGGGGCAGATAAAATATTAACACTTTCACTTTCCTGGAACAGTACTGAAAGTTATCTAAAGAGTTGTGCATGGTGTAAAATAGTATTTAACTGAAGGAAACAAAAACTCGTAATGAGCAAAACCACTCTCAAATCACATTATCAAGAAAATATATGGCCTTTGGTCATATTATGTGGTATTAAAGTTTCAAGTGGCTAAGGTGCAAGTCAGTCTGCTGACCTGTAACATGGATAACAGCAGAAATCACTTAGCATAGAGGTTAGAATTGTGTAAATTCTAGGGTAACATTTTTATAGCAGAAGTTTTCTGATGATATCTATTTTAATAGAAAAGAAAATGGTTATAGCAATGTAGGCTGAATTTACTAATTTTAACTTGGTGTTTTGCTTTCTGTTCATTGTTATGCAGTTACTGTTAATGTGTTCATAATTTTGTGATTTTTTTTTTTTAGCTATAATGACTAATTTATTTGACACTTTTCTCTATCATGAACCTACACCTGGACTAATCTGTGAAAAATGGTGTTACAATGTATATTGTTGCTACGCTGTATTTTCAGATAGATTAATCTGACTGGCCCAGCTCCTGTGGGCACTAAAACACTTAGATTAAATCTCAAGAGAAATTAAATTGCCTGGTATCTCTGCTCTAAGGTTGAAGGAAAAAAAAAGGCCATTTCATTTTAAATTGTTGAATGCTGTTCTTTCTATAGTTTTGAAAGTGTACTGTTATACTAGTGCAAAACTGAAAACAAGGATCTTTGCACTGATTTTCCTGTGTCTCTTGACATAAAAGCATTGGCTTTTTTGATGAGGGCCACAGCCAGTTCCTTTGGTGTGGTTCAGTGGTTTTGGCCCTGCAGTGAGGGGATAGTCCCCAGTCTACGGCTTCTGTCTGGTATCAGAAATTCAGCAACAGGATTTCAGATAATAAACTAGAAATACTAGAGAGAAAGTGAACACCAGAGTAGCACGCTGTTATTTCCTTAGAAGGAAATGTAGTACTTATAAAAATTACCAAGCAACACATTGTCCTAAATTTTGTGGAAATAAAACATTTAGTAGATAATTAGATAGGAACAGGAGGTTTTTTGAGTCCCTTTGTCCTGTTGTGTTGTCACTTGACTGGTGTGGCTCCACTGTCTCACCTGTTGAATGTACTGCAGAGTTGAGATCAGTAATTTATTATTTGCAAAGCACTTCAGGAGCTGTGATGCTCTGTAAGTATTAGTTGAAAATCCCTCAGGAAGGAGGTCCCATTTTATTTCAATACTTTGATTGCAATGCTGTAATCTTGCGTTTTAATATTTTTTTAGGGAACCCGTGATATTTATGTTGACTTTAAAGCACTTGGTTGTTGGGTTGTTGTTGTTGTTTGTTTTGTTTTAAATATATATATATCAATTGAGTTTACCTGCCTCAGTCAGATTAAAGTAGGGCTGTAAATGGTGGATGTTTGAGCCAAAGATGCAGGCTATCAACTGAATATCTACACTGATACTGTATTTTGCTTTGGTTTCTTGAAATTGGGCCTGTTGTAGTAGTAGCAGTTACTATATATGCATCACTTTACAGATGCTTCTAAATGGAATAAGCTTTGTCTAAGATATGCATGACTGATTAATCGGTTAAAATGTAGTGTGTGTGATCTCATTCAGCATATTTAATACACAGTTGATTAATGAATGTTAACATTGGAATTGCTTGGATTTAGTCATGACAACTTTTTGCTGTGGCTGTTAGACAATCTCAAGGGCTGAAAAACAACTGCTAATGAATGGATACTCTGCCGTTCTGTTTGTCAGCAAATTTGTACAGTAATTTTTTTGTATAGTTTCAGATTGAATTTGTACAATTATTTTAGAAGGTATTTACAGTAACTACTGTATTCAAGAATGTACTTTGAAAAAGACTTGGAAAGTCTTGGGACAAGCTATATGTGATGCTGTGTACTTGCTATGTAGAAGTAATGCAGCTCAACTGTGTAAACATGATTTAGGTTCCTAGCCCCAGTTGTGTCGCTGTATGGTGCGATAATTCTGTGAAATTGCTGAGATTGCTGCCATCATCCGCTCAGACTTCAACATTTGAAGCTGCTGGTGGCTGTGAGGTAATGGCAGGAGCCAAAGTTTTGTCCTTTTCACTTCAAGGTGTTTCTTTCCTTCCTTTGCCCTCACTGCCTGCCTCTTGTTGCAGATGTTCTTCTGGCAGGGTAAGAGCACAAGGAAAGAAAGAAAACCCTTCCTCTACAGCCCACTTCCCTAGCACTTATTCCTCTCACTGATGATACGTAAGTGGAGTTGCAGATGTCATTGGGCTCTTCCCATTGATGTAGTGAATTCTGTCAAGAGAGAGGAGAAGACCTGAATTAATCCGCTTTTGTAGGCTGCAAACCGGTCATTGGTTATTACTGAAAGGGATGATTTATTCCAGTAGCTCATTAGCAATATTAATTCCACAGCTGCATACCTTTGTGCCTTTTTTTTGCCTGAAGTTAAGTAGAAATTCCCTTTGAACTTTAGATAAGTTGTTAAAATGCTGATGACTGCACCTTGTTTTCCTCTTACCTGCCAATATTTTGTTGTTGGGCTTTTGTAGTAAGAACTCTGCGTAATATCTAGAAACGTAAGTACTTACAACAGGTACTAGGTGTACGCTCGGAATGTTAGCCTGCTTGTAGTATGCAGCTTTCTTGAATATGAAGAGTGAGCAGGAAACTCAAAGCATAATGTGATTCTTTTGTGTGTATTAATTGCAGTATATCATTAGTTCAGTAGGGAGGAGTGTCAGGAGCTATCTTTTAAAAGCACAGCTGACATATGTACTGGATCAGTCCCCAAAGACTGGTAGTTGTGTAAATTGGGTTCAATTTTTGAACTGCTCAGAATACCTCATATGTAAATAGAGTTGTCATGACTTAATCAAAATGTGTTTGTTGTAAAAAGTAAAGGAGCCACTGGCTGGCTCAGCTTTAGGCTTGTTGTTCTTGCCTCATTTTGTAATTTTTTTAAAGTAGGGTTTACAGCTAGAATTTTGAATGCCAAAGTTCTATTTATTAAATAATAATAAAAGTTTTCATTGTTAATGACTGGTATTTTTTCACTGGAATTTGTTTGTTGATGTTTGGGATTTGTATCCACAGAGCAAAAATAAATTTTGTTACAAAATTGATTTTTTCTTTGCTGATTTTTTTCCTGGCATTATTTCTTGTTCTAAAATTGAGACATCATTGGTAGCAAAACTACTACTTCAGTGCAATGCAATGATGTTAAAGTAGAGTTGCTTGTAACGTCCCTGCTGCTTCTCTAGGAGAGTGCTGGTGTTTTTCCTTGCTTGTGGGAGAGATTGTAGATAAAACTTCAAAAAAGACTGAGTTGGCACAAACTGGTAGGGAGAGGTGTTACAGTCATTAGGTTCAGAGCTGCTGGAGGTGTCATCAGCAAGTGGTTACTCCAATGCCAGTCGCGTGGGACAAAAAATAAAAGAATGGGATGGTGAAGCGGTGTGTCTGGTACCAAGGAGAAAGGGCACATAATTTTAGTTATTTTTTAACTATGAATTTTTCAGCACTAATGGATGGCTGGTCATCCTGAAGAGCACTTACGGCAAACAGAAATCCCTCCTGCATGAAACACTGCAGGTTGTCATAGACCGACATAACCAAGCAGTGCTGACTTCCTTTCAGTGTCAAATTAGTGCCACCTGAGGAAAGTGAAAAGTTATAATTTTTATTATCTGAAGAGGAGTCTTCCCAAATGTTGAGTAAGTGTGCTTTCCTGGAAATGGTTTCTTTTCAGTCTGTTCTCCATAAGAAATCTTAGGGCCCAGCTGGAGCATCAAGTGTTGAGTGGTCTCTGTTGACAACTGCTCTTCCCCTTGGCCCCTGGCTTTCTTCATTTTGCAGAGCATAGAGGTCAAGGATCTCTTTCCTCGCCTTGTCAAAGATGATGGGAATTTCATTTTAATTAGCTAATGCATTATATATGGTACAGATCACTTGCATTTCTCAAACCTTATGACTGAACGTTGAATGACGTGCTTTTAATTCAGTTAAAACACCCTGTGCCCTGTATAAATGTATGTAAAAGGCTGCACAGGTGCCAACTTTCCGTAAGATTTCTGAGGGTGACCTTTTGTGAACTGTTCAAAGTCAGGTTAGATTTCAGAGTAGCATGATGAAAGCACTGCTAACAATAGTAATGGTAGAAAATGTTCTCTTGCCTTTACACCACAAAATCCAAATCCAAATGTGGTTAGAAATAAAACATCATACAAGAACTCTGCAGGTAACACTACAGTGTTTTGAACGAGATCAACTTTGCTGCAGCAAAATCTGCAGTAGATTGCCTGTTATATGTAAATTAAATAGTTCCGTGGGAGTTGCTAATGATGCTGGGTTGTTTGTTTTATAAATGAATGGGTTCAGCGTACTTGAAGAATTTCCAAGTGGTGAAGGAAAGCATATAATGATGAACTATGATATTAATTACATGATTATACATTAATATTACATAGCACATGCATATCTATTTTCCTTTCTGTGAGTTACTCCCCCTCTGGGAGCTGCTTCTGCTTTTATCAGTCTTCTCTCAATGTTACAGGACCTAACTGCCTGGAGCTGAAGCCTTGTGAAGCTGAAGCCATGGCTTGTGGGGAACCCGATAGGTTCAGCTAATGCTGCTGGGCTCTTTCATGGACAGCTTGGCAGCTACCCTGAAGAACGCAGCCCATGTGTATTAATAGACCAGAAAACTGATTCACTGCTCTGTGTACCTGTGAAAGCATTTGCCTGGAAGAAGGAGAAAAGGAACCATTGTCACGTTCTGGTCTGGAATGAACTGTAATGCTGAAGCTGTGGTAAGAGGATTTTCTGACTGGAGTTTCCCCTGAAGGGAGAACTGAGTAGGACTTAGTGACAGGACTAGAGGTAAGGGCCTCCAGTTGCACCAGAGGACATTCTGGTTGGACATCCGGAAATACTTCTCCGAGAGAGTGGTCAGGCGCTGGAATGGGCTGCCCAGGGAGGTGGTGGAGTCACCGTCCCTGGGGGTGTTGAAGGAATGTTTAATGTTGTATTGAGGGATGTGGTTTAGTGAGAACTGTTAGTGATGGGTGGACGGTTGGTCTGGATGATCTTGGAGGTCTTTTCCAACCTTGGTGATTCTGTGATTCTAACTTGGTATCATAGAAGTTTGTCTCCCTTACAGTAACAGCTGAGACCACGTGACCGCGGATGTCCCCAGGTCTTTCCTGACCACACCCTTGCTGAGCTTTATGGTAACCCCAAGTGCCAGACTGGAAAGTTGGCTCAGCCCTGCAGCTGTCTGTGGTGTGATAAGGGGACCCTGGCCCGCTGCGGAGCCAGCACCACTGCCCCACATAGCCCCCTCTGGCAGAGCCTGGCCTTCTGAGAGTTTTGTCTGGCTAGGACACAAGCGTGGCAGCAAATTGTTTCGGTCTCAGGGAGTGGTAAGCCTTGCTCTGCTGAGGTTGGTGTGTATGGAGGCAGCTACGAAGACAGATTCGCCTCCTCACTGTCCCCATGTCTGATGTACTGAGGCAGGGCAAAAAAGTAGTTTCCAAAATATTTCAAAGTGAGGAAGTGAAGGTAAGGAAAGCACAGCACACGGGGCCCGGGCTCGGGCCCCAGCTTCCTGCCACTGACACTTCCTCTGATAAGACTGCCTTACACTTACTTTTTTCTTTTTATTTATTGTCAATAGAAAACATATTATGATTAGTAACTTTAATCACTGCAATTCTATGGACTAAAGCAGTTCTTCCCTCAGCCTGCACTATAGATTCTCTTATGCCAAATTAATTGCTGTTTTCTTTTTACAACACCTGTACTGAGAAGGCACATTACGGAAACCAGTTTGGCTGAGATTGTGAAGCTGATGTAATAATTTGAGCAAGGACTCATTATGCTCTCTATAATCATATCCACTTTCACTCATTTACTGAATTATTTTCCAGGCAGCCACCCTCAGGCGTTTCACGATTTGTTGTTACATTTCTAACTTCGGCAGTCAGGTGCTGTCCATTGGGGTTGGGAGCTGGAGTCAGCTGGGAAGCCCCAGCTCTGAGAAGGGCCGCCTGCAGGAGGTGGCTGTGATGGGTGCAGGATGTGCTCATCCTGCAGCGTTACAGCCAGAGCCAGGCCATCACCGAACCTCAGCCCCTCGCAGTCTTCTTTTGCCCACCTCACTCATTGCTTTGGGGATGGAAAAGGAAGGCAGCTCCCCTGCAGAGAGCGGTGCTGCTTGATTGCATGGCTGGCCCTGGACACGCTTTGTTACATAGGCTTGCCTCAGTCAGATCACTGGTTACAGTATGTCCTGTGCCCTAGTGGCCGTGAAATTGTGAAGATAAGTAATGGGATATTTTTAGTTTAAATCAGGGCTTGAAATTGTTAATTAAAAGCCAATTATGATCAATCTGTTTCTAACAGCCCTCCCCCCTCATAGTCATAAAAATTAATTACCACTGTAACGAGCCACTGAGCGGCCATGCCTTGTTGCTGGCCAGCGACAGCTTCAGAGCTGGGTCTGTGGCTGCCCAGGGGCTGCACGCACAAACCCAGCCCAAACCGTGTGGGTGTGCAGAGCTCACCGCGCTATGCAGCGCTCTGAAGGTCAGCACATGAGCTGCCCTAATGGCTGCCATAGCAGCTTTGCTTCCCAAGCAGCCTCAAACTCAGTGCGTGCAGCTCAGCTTCACAATGTGAGAAAGTAAGAATAAATACAGAACTCATCCTTTGGTTTTACTTTTTTCTTTTTTTTTTTAGTCATTCACTGAACTTTGCCATGACCTTCAGAGGTCTGATCCTGGCCTGCATAAACAGTCAGGGAGATTTGGGCCTTTAATTCCCAAATGAGGAATTTTAATGCTTTCCAGCAGCTCTGTACTCTGAAGCAGATCTAATTCCTCTGCCGGACTGAAATCAACCATTTCAAGGGAGGGCTTTTCTTAAATGCCAGGAGAAAAGGGAAGCTGCTATTATTTCACACTGGAATGGCATCGCATGAGGCTCAAGGGGAAATGGGTTTAAACTGGAAGAGGGTGGATTTAGCCTAGATATTAAGAAATTATTTACTGTGAGGGTAGTGAGACACTGGAAGAGGTTGCTCAGAGAGATTATGGATGCTCCCTCCCTGGAATCATTCAAGGCCAGGCTGGATGGGGCATTGAGCAACCTGGTCTAGTGGCAGGCGTCCCTGCCTATAGCAGGGGGGTTGGAAAGAGATGATCTTAAAGGTCCCTTCCAACCCAAACCATTCTATGATTTTCTGACAGTAATACAGCAAATGCTGCAGATGCTGATAACTGACCCATATTGGGGGGATTGGGACCTTTGGGCTAACATTTGGCCTAACCATGAGAACACTCAAAAAACTGATCTATTGCATCAGGTTCCATTTTCTGTTTTGGGGTGTCTGGTCTGAAGCTTCAAGATGTGCTTAGGATATGATGCTAATGCTGCTGAGAAACAGGAATATTCAACCATCAGGCAGGTTCTCCCTTCTTTCAATGCTGCAGGAAGAAAGCTGCCACATTCCCAAGTCTGAAGGAGGACTTTCAGACACTGCTGCACTCAGTGTGGACGTACCTGTATGACTGGGGCCTCTTGCTGGGAGAGAGAGTCACAGCTGTCTGGGACTGCGAATTAGCAGCTCTGAGTGTAGCATTTTAGGTGTACAATTTCCTAAAGCCCAAGTACTCTTGTTTGTACGGCATAGAATTGGTAGCAGGGGGTTTTGTTATTCTCACAGAGGAAACAAACAGAGATGGTTTGTAATATGCATTGCAAGTGGTGACTTTTAAAAAGTAAAAGGATAATTCTAAGACCTTGATCACATAAAGTAAGAACACCCAGCTCAGGCAAGAAAGCCAGATTTTATTTATTTATTTTCAGATAAGCAATGAATCACACTGCTACAGGCTCACAGACAAATAAAGTGGCAATTGCGGTCGGAGCTGTAATTCATCAGTTTGTCCATGAGGCTGCTAACAGAGATAGAGTGAAAGCCTTGCTGCAGTCAGGATAAGATCATTCATTGCTTTCCCCTTGTCCACTGAGCAAATCGTTTTGTTGTGGAAGTCTATCAAGTTGGTTACACATGATTTCCCCTTCATAAATCCATGCTGACAATTCCCAATCACATTGTCTTTCTTTAATATGTTCCAAAACCATTTCCAGCACAGGGTGCTCCAGCACCATCGCCAGGATCAAGGTGAGGCTGACAGGTATTGAATCGCCTGTATCTATCTCCTTCTTATCCTTCTTGAAGGTGCAATGATGTTTCTTTCTTCCAGCCCTCGGGACTCTTTGCCGTGACCATCCAAAGATAATGAGGTGTCCTTACACTGGCTTCTACCGGCTCCTGAGCACTTGTATGTGCATCCCATCAGGCCCAGGGATTGCTTAAACGCCTAACCTGAGCCTCCTCTGCCAACAAGAAGGCCTCGCTTCTCCACGTGACAGTGAACAGGTCCCAAACCTTGCAGATGAGCTCATCTCTGCCAGCTATAACTGTACTTTGTGCTGCTGAGAATTTGTTTGCGTACACCTTCCATTCAATCACAATTACAAAAGTCTTTCCCTGGGCTCGCTCTGAGGATGGCACTCATTTAGCTCACTCATTTAAATGAGCTAAAATTTCAGGGCGTATTGAATGTAGTAGTGCTGGATCGATTTTTTCCTGTCACAGTTTACTTCAGTTTTGGGGGTCGAGTTGTTGGAAATATGTTTAAAGCCCTCTGAAAAGTCACTGTTATTCAGAACTGAAGCAAAAGTCTGCAGAGTTCCCAGAGCCGTGGTGGCTTGATGTGTTACCTCCGGCCTTATGGCTCACGCCTTCCCCTTGCACCTGTCCAGCTCTCTCTCAATGCTCTCATGCTGAAATATGAGCTCCTCGCAGCAGGACCACAGCCCTTCCATTCATTTGCAGAAGACCCCACGTTGTGGGGCTGTTTCTGAAACAATGGGCGGCAGCTCTACAACAAGACTTCCCTTTCTCCAAGGAACGTTTTATGTCTTCTGGGAGCTGGGAATTGTGCTTAGCATATGTGGGGCAGCTTATTGAGGAAAACAGCCTGGTGGTGTAGTCCTCCATCGCTGAGCCCCAAGTCAGCCACACTCTCAGTGAGAGTGAAAGGAGGGTAAACGAGGTCTCCCTGGGAGGCAGTCTGAAGCAGCAACAGTGGCATTTTCTGTGTCTCAGGCTTAGGGCTTCACGCAGATGCCCAGAAAGGATTTCTAAAAATATCGCAGCACCACAGTACTATTATTTATTTGCACATTAATACAAAGGCACAATGTGGTTTCTGTTTAAGTAAAGCCAAAAAACTCTGCATTGCTAACTGACCTCTTGATAAAAATAAATAATTATCTCTTCACGCTGTACAGTTAAAGGCTGTGACTTACTTATTTTAAAGCTGGATTTGGAATATGTAAGTGAAGAATTCATTTCTTTCTGACACTTACTTACAAACCCAGCACAGTGTGACCTCGAATCTGTGGCATGCCTGAACCATATTTCAGAGGCACCACGTCCCTGAAAATAAGAATGCTTGAACAGGGCACAACCTGCTCTAATGCAGCCCTGCTCTGCTTCAGAGGTACTGGAGAGCTTTGGGCAATAGCTTCATCTTGGTGCCTTGTGTACATCAAGTGGAGGTTGCGCAGCCTCCTTTGAAAAGCATTTTGACACCTCTGGATGACAAATTCCACAATAAAACATTGTTGCCACTAATGAACATATGCACTTAAGACTGGGCATGTGAAATAAAGTGCTGAAAAATTCAGTGGTTTTCCAAAGCAACCCACAAAAGTAGGGTACTACTCTGCTTGGAATTCCCAATCCCCATGGCAGGCAGCAGCACAGGAGAGCTCTGTCCTGCTCCAAGGACTGGGATTGGCTGAGCTGAACAAGTTCCTCCTACAATGGGACCAGTTAGGAAAACTGTTCAAGTTTTTTCATCCCCGTAGGAGCCAGATGCAGTCAGTTGTGACTGCACGTACTCAAAGCACAAAGCAGGAAGACCAGGCTTACTTCTCCCTCTCTCTTCTGTAGATCGAACACAGAACACAAGTATATTTTCTTTAATCAAGTTCCAGATCAATTTGTTCAGTGCTGAATTCCCTGAGTTTGCTGGGCTTCCTACATTCGAGACTATTTGGCCATGGTTTGAAGATGTGCGCTCTGTGCTTGTACATTGTAGTGGAACATTGCTTCCTCACTTCCTTGTAGAAGAATGACCAAGAGAGTGGAAAAAGCTATAGCACTGCTCAAGCATCTGTCTCCGTTGGGAAGCAGCACCTCAGGAGCTGAGCATCATTCAGAGTCCATAGGACTCTGCCTCCCACTCCCTCTCCTCCCACCCTCTCTGGCCCCTTTACCCCCACCAAACCTCCTCCAGGGCCAGGGCTGGATATGGAATTTGTAGAACAGTACCCAGTATACTCCCTCCTCCCCTGCCCTGGGGTACTGCTCAGCAGGACACAGGTCTTGCTGCTGTTGGGTGCCATCGTTACTCTGTGATTTAGTTTTCTCAGCTGAAGGGATCCTCCTCAAATGTCCAACAGTGTGTTGGTGCTACATACAAGCCGTGTTCAATGGAGAATGAACTAGAAAATATTGTAAGAAACTTCATGAAAGGATCAAACAAATGTGCCCAATCTTTTCAACACTGAGCAGAGCGCACTCTGTCATCTCCTAGAGGGAGAAAGAAAGTCAGCATTACAGTAGTGAAGTAGTTTTACAAGGAGTCCTGGCCAAGCAAACAGAGACTTGCAAGAATGATTAGGACAGGACGTACAGAACAAAATGCACAGAATTAGTGTAACTGGATAGATGTCAGGATTATAATGTCTGCAGTGACTTTTACAGTGCTCTAATTTTCTTTAGGCTGAAAAACAGACAGCAGCTAAAGCTGTCCCCCTTGCTCCATGCAGGAGCGCCAGCAGATCCACACTTGGGAGCAGAAGACCTATCTCAAATCGTGGCAGGAACCAGACTTGGGTTGCGGCAGAGGAAGAACCGCACATCAGCTCTTTCACTGTACTTACTGCCAGGCACTGCAGGAGCTCAGGGATGCAGGGACACTTGGTATGGTTTGGTTTGACCAGGGGAGGAGTGGAGCTCCTGTCACCAATTCCTGGACAGACAAACAAAAAGCTGGGCTGGAAGCCAGTTCCAACGTAAATCCCCGTGCATCTTGCTCTTGTACACCTTCTCCATTGTACCATTGATTGCTCTTCTACCCACTTGACATTTTGCTAGCTAATGAATGACATGCCTGGCCTTTTCCAGATTCAACAGCACAGCCCTACCCCACTATATCATGCAAAGATAAAAGGTGATTCTGTCACAGACTGTTCTAGAAACATCTGAGTCTCTCTGAATGGAGCAGCACAGACCCCATTCACGTAAAGGTTCTCCTTTAAGGAGAGGAAGCCTCAAGGAGCAGAGCTACAGAAAGGCTTTCTGGCTGATCTAATGATGGACTGCGCCTTCAGAATGCAGATTGTCAGATTTGAGCACGTGGTGCTGGGCTGCCTAGAGAGGAGATGGCCATCACCACAGACTGTCCTTGCACCATTGCTGGTTAAAAGGTAAGGGCATGTGAATACTGACCAGGAAGAAGTAAATTTACAGGTGAAACAGAAAGTCATTGCTAAGAAAATCTGGAGAAATGATTGTATCACCTTTTAAAGAATTGGTTTAACAGTGTCAGTATCTTCCAAGACGATTATGAAGAGGCAAAAGGAACAGGATACTGTTGCAATCACCCTTTGCACCCACGAAACAAGCAAAAATTAAATTGAGGAAAACCATCCAACAGTACAGCTAATAAAATTATCACGTTGAATTCAAGTGGAAATAAAGGGAGTTCACCTGAGGAATAAAAACTGTCCATTCATGCCTAGAAAATCCTGTGGAAAACAGCTCCCTAATTGAAAGTGCAGGCTCTTTCAATTCATCAAAGTCACTCTAACAAGCAGATCCTATCCTTTCTCCACTGAGAGAGAAGGATAATGTACATGCCCTACTTGCTCATGCATACGTGCCTCACTATGACTCAGAGGGATGTTCAAAATGCAGAGGAACCTCCTGAGCTGCCCCGTTATTCATGGACTCATCACCTGCAAACAAGTACAGTATGGGAGAGCAAGAGAAATGAAGAAAAGCAGGGGGAAAAAATATATATACATATACCAACCCCCCCAAAATCCTGACTGACTCCAAGCAAAGCCTCAAGCCAAAGCCCAGATGGCTGGTGCTATGAGTTTGATGTTTTGGAAACCCCACACTAGGGCTGAATGTGTGAATGCAAGGTTTTCCACAAGCAATGTCTTTGTGAACACAGAGGCCTCTGATTTGGCACAAAAAGCACTGAACGCCAGGCTGGCTGTGGCCATGAGCCATTGGAGATGCTGTCAGCATGTCACCTCTACCACTCAGTGAATGCTGATGGAGAGTGAGCTTCAGAACAAGAGCCCCATGAGCGTGGAGTACCATCACACCAAAGGAGACACCACCACTCTCACAGCTGGGCTGTGGTAACCCACTGCAGCCACCACACCGGCTCTTACCAACTTGCCGCAGCATGGCAGTCCACTCATCTGCCCTTTCTCTATTGGCTTTGGTGTCCCCGCAGAAGAGATGACTACAAAAAATGCCCAGGTGAACAGAAAGAGGCCTTCCCAAAATGTCTTGTCACACTGGGGCTCCCTTCAGCCCGTTTCTCTCTCCCTCAAGCTGGTTGCAGGCTTCTGCTCAGCCAGCCCCTCACACTCCCCCTCGCTTCCTGTCCTTGTCCACACAGAGGAAAGTGGAAACTCTCAGGGCAGTTGCCAGAGGCTCCTGGATGTGGAGTGAGGAACCCAGGGCAGCGCTCCTCACCGCACTTCTTCCTGCTGAGGAAATCTCTTGGAGGAACCTCTGGGGCAATGGGAAGCCAGCAGAGCTTTGTGACGGCTCGCAAGCTCCATTTCTGTTCTGCAGTTCTCCCTGAGCACTCAGCAGACCATTCAGATGCTTGGACTGTACAGTAATCCATTTGTCTAGGATTAATTTTTATCTGTATTAGTGATTTATTCCCGGTCACTGTTTGCTCCCCAACAACACATATCCTAGCAAGGGCCGCATCAGCTACGCTATTAATGTGGTAAGGAATTCGGTTCCTCTGTTAGCTGTTCTGACCCTCTCACAAGTACAAGAAAGAAATGTTCTAAACTGGCTTCTGCTCCTAGTTTACCCTAATTTATCTGTCCCCATACCAACCGCTGCCAGCATGTTTATCCTGACCATGAGCACACATGCCCCTGGGGCAGCAGGCCAAGCTGACCTGCCCAGCTCCTGCTGATGTCTGCCACCACAGTGTCACACCACAAGAGCTTTGTGGTGGCACAGAAGAAACACCTGAGGAGCACAACAGGCTGAAGATAGGGAAGCAGGACACTCACCCAGCTCATCAAACCTCAGGTTGCAGTATGAGGGAAGGATGCCCACAGAAAAGAAGCTTGTCAGGAGTACGTGTCAGACGCAGGTATGTACAGCAGTCTTGTCTCTTCCTGGCTGAATGTTTGACCTCTCTGAATGAGGCATGGGATAAAGAGGGCTAAAGTGCAGAAAGGTGATCCTCCCAGGGAGTAAGCACTGTGCTCTGCTTTCTCACTAAAAGAAAGAAATTGAACCTTTGTGCAAGATGACCCAAATTTCTTTTTTAAAACATGCATGAGGCTTGAATCTGTTTTTTTTTTCACCCTGACATATCATTTAAATTCAGAGCAGCAGAGGTGTCTATATCCTGACACTCAGCCTATTTCATTCAAAGGTGTTCATAAAGTATTTCACACACTAAAGATGGCTGTCGCTACAAAGAGCAATTCCTGCAAAGTAGTAGAAGATTTTATGTTAGCACTGAAATTTATATATTACATCCCTTCTTTTTAGCTCACCAGGCCAAAAGATGCTAAAGGAAAAAAAAAAGCAATAGCAAACAGTATGGTGGTTCCACTCTGATGGGCAGCTAAACACAATACTTGCTCTCTCATCTCCCTCCTAAAGGGAAGAGTGGGAGAAAATGCAACAGAAAAAGGGCTCAAGGGACAAGAACAGGAAGATCACTCAACCAATTTCTGTCACAGAAAAAACAGTCTCAGTGGAGGGACATTCACAGAATTTATTGTCTATTATTAACAGACCAGTGAGAACTGAAAGCAAATTAAAAACACCTCTCCCTTGCCATCCATCCTCTTCTACCTCCTCCCCTGAGCAGTGCAGGAGAATGGGGAAATGGGGGCTACTGTCAGTCCATAACACTGCTGCCACCCCCTCACAGAGCCCTTTCCTCCTTGTAATAGAGCTACTCTGAAGACAGCTTAAAATTCACAAGGGTGTGTTTTGCAAGGCCTGGAACCTGGTTCAGATCTAATTCCATGCCCAGGACAAGGTTAGCGGAAGGTTTCCATGAAGTCACTGCTTCAGCTTGAGCCAGTACACTGCACTCACTCCATCTGTAGCCGATGGAGACAGTTATGCTCCTAATGTGAGGAACTCCATCATTCCTACTAGCTTCCCGGAACTCATAAGCTCTCCATTCATTATACACATTACCTAGGCAGCATCCATGTTTTTAAAATAGGAGAGAGACGAACTTTAAACTGTTAAATATATCTAATTTGAGCCCCTCTGGACCCAACATCCATGGTCAAAAATGCCAACTAAAATCCATTAATTTTAAATCTACTTACATCAATATAATCCAAATGCAAACCTCAGTGAAACACCTTGGCTAAACATATGAGTTTCTCTTTGTGTCAAATATTGTTCTCTAAGAATGGCATTGTTATGTGATTCAAAGCACACAAGCCCTGGAAACCTCAAAATCTACCAGGACTTAAGCTTCTAAATGATAAAATTGCCATATAAAAACATAAGAAATTAATTGCTCCTTACAGCAGGACTTCCCTGATGTACTCATTTTAAATTATATCTTCCAGAATAACAAGTTTTGCTCACCTAATGGAATTGCACATGGGAAAAAGATTGTAGCAATACCTTCAACACCTAGAATATTTGCAAGAACCTCAGAAAAAAAAAATAGTTGGAACAATCATTGAGATGTCAGAAAATTGGCTGAATTTAGTAATTTTAAGTGAATTTCCCAGTTAAACAAAATCAGAAATAGTAATTTCTGGTTTTGAACTCATGACATCAGAAACTGAATCAGGTAAATAGCTGAATACCATAATTTCAAAGAGTACATTACAAATAAAATAAATATTCTGGCACATGCCTCCAGTGTCTAAAAAAATATATTGTGTGTATATAAATTGAATGCATTTACAGATGTAGACATATTATATGTAAATACACATATGCACATACATGTAATGATAACTGTGCAGAAAGTGTAGTGCTTAGTGAAAAAGTGTAAACCACCAACTTGGGACATGATTTAGAGGTTCTTGGCAAAAAATATGAAGATCTTTGAGTTCCTATAAAAAAAGCCATAATACATTTGGATGCCGGATTGCACTGCATTATTTCTATGATTATATCTAATATTCTTTTTCTTGTTTTAAAGTCAGCACCTGAAATACTCCTGAATTTCTCAAAAGCAAATTCTTTGCACCTTATCTTTAAAGGGCTGAACCACAGTGCACAGCTCAGCCTTATCCAAGACATCCCCCAAGCTGAGGAGCCAACAAACCTAACAACCAAGATAGTAAACAAGCAGAAGGAGGAATATTTGAGTGTTTACTACATGTAAGAAGCACAAACGTTGCATTCCACAGCTGTTGCAGAGGAGGCAGCTAAATCTAAATGTTGCTTAGAGCAGATGTAGTGTGTTAACCACTGAAATCTTTCTTGCCTAGATGGAAAGAGTATTTTCACTGACTGTCATTCAGGACATTTCATGAAGAGTACTGCCCAAATTAGAAATAATTTGCCATTGCACAGCATTAGTAGGTGAAAAGGCACAACCTGCACTAGACAATGCCTGGTTTGTATGAAGAGGGCTTTGAAATTGAGGTTGGAATCAGATGAAGAATAAGTAAATACAGCTGTTAAATTACAATAGTTCCTCTGAGAAATGTGAGAAATCCTCAAGGAAAAATGACAGAAACAACACAATTCACTAACAGGATATTGATTTTTCAGTAAGACATTAAGTGTTAGAAAACACTACAAATTTGTGTCCTACAAGTGGATTATCTAGTGACCTCATATTCCACAGAAGGGCCCTTTCACCAAGAGCAATGGAAAGACTTCTGTTGACTTCCTAGCAAAGAATGTTTGTTAGTAGGTTGCAAAAAAAAGAAGCCTGCTGCCGATCTCTGACTATTTAGATGTTCACATCTCACAATAAAAGTATTGTATATACCTCAATGTCCACTTTAAGACTTCTGGGATTTTTTGACATCTGAAATGCATAAAGTAGATCATGGCAAGTTCACCTGTGGTGAAAGCCTATTTACTTTTCTTGATTTAAATTGGATTTGAATGTAGCTCCTGCAGGGAATTTAAATTATGATAAAATTTGAAATGCCACTATGAGGCCTCAGAAAAACAAGAGCTCCAGCCCAGGGAAGGAACCGGTACTGAGCCATTTGGGGAACAGCCATCCATCTTCATGAAAGAAAGTCATTAAATTCTTAGACCAGAAACTTACCAAGTTACAGAACTTTTAACAAAGCAGCCTTCCAGGTATTGAACTTCGTTGCCTTAAGAATGGCAGAAGTTTCCAGATTTCATTACAGCAGGGATAAGATGGTTGGACCTTGTGTCCAATGAGCTGTAGAATCTGTACAATACCCGTAACAATTGCTGCTGGTCGGAGTGTTGCAGTTCCTTTCTTCAGTGCTGTAGCTGGCTGACAAATTCACAACATGGCTGCAGATGTTGGCAGGCAGCTGCTGAGCAATGCTCAAGGGGACATGTGATGTGCAGAGGTTCTTCTGGTTTGAATGTTTCCTGCCCCCATGTCAACTTCTGTCCACTCTCAGTTAGATGTCTGTTGCTACAGTACCTCACTGGTGTACATCAGTGACACAGGTTGGAAGGAAATACAGTTTTGGCTTTCTTTAGATGGTTGCTCAGCATGATCCAGACTGGAACTACCTTGTTAGCATTGTGAATTAAACATTACTAGGAAGAGGGAAATACTGAGACCTAATGGTTATCACCCTGTGCCACAAATGTGTTTTATTTTAACAGAAAGTGAAAACAACGATGAAACTTTAAAAAGAATTGATAAAACTCCTGCCTTTACAGCCCTTTTAAACTTCTGTGAACCTAACTTTCTGTGACAAGAAGAATTAAAAACTTGATTTCAGTAACTTCTTTTCCAAATCAAAATTAATCACCTCTCTCATGTCAGTAGAGTTATGCTTCCCTCCCACTGAAGATTAGAGGTGCTTTCGTGTGAATGCATTTCTCCAAGATAATGGCACTGTGGATTTGCACTATGCTCTGTATTTCATAACAAGTGCCCAGTATCACCTGCAGTGCAGAACAGCTGGATGCTTAGCCATAACCCACCTCCTCTTTTCCATGAAGTGAAGTAGGTGTTGCAGAGCAATTAACATTCTGTAGATTCACATCTAAGATTGCTACTTACATTTCATCCAGAACAGAGGCTTTTTTTTTTCTTCCTGAATGTTATCTCATCCTTACTAAATGTTGATCAATTGTAGGCTTTGGTGCTTCTTCACTGAGTGCTAGGTTGTTAGTAGTGAAATATTTTGGAGATACAACTGCCCCAAAAGACTGTATTTCAAAGTGAGATGTCTGGAAAAAAAAACAAAGAATGGCCAGGTGGGAATGCTAGGGTGATGGCAGTAGAAGAAGAGGCCACACTTCAACAAAATTTGTGGTAACGATTTTTCAAAACGTACTCTGAGATTGGCAGATTATTGGTCTAGTATTTGGACTAAGGGTTTTAAAAAGCTCTTTAAAGTTGGCACAGTGTTACTCCCTATTAAACATGAGAGCTTTCTCGCGAACCAGAATAGGAGAGCAGCTTGAGGTCAATGCTTAATTGAAGTAGTTCAGCACTGCATTCAGACACACTGCTGCAATTACTATTAAGGAGCTTGAGGAAGCTCTACAATAGACCTGCTCCTCCTTTTCCACTCTCTTTCAGTCTTCAGCAGAAGGGCTGTGGAATAATGGACTAAGTGAATAGGAGATGAATAAATGGTAAATGGACATAATGAATGGCTGCAAATAGGCAGGTTCTAATTGCATTCACTAGGGAGTTCTAAAGAAATTCCAGAATAATATAGCCGACCTGGTACCAGTGGTGTGCATCCTCTCACTTGGTGAGAGAGAAAATGGAGGAGTGGAAACACAATGACAACATTTGTAAGAGGTGCTGGGGAGGTTAGGCCACCACAGACTGGGAATTCCCAACTGACTGCTGTAAAGAACAGTATCAATGAGAACCCGGATCAGGGCAGAAACTCATCCCAGATTTTGTAAACAGAAGCTACATATCTATTGGTACTCATTCAAGAGAGCAACAGCCCAGAACTCCTTGCCTGTATGTTTGTATAGTCTACCTGCGTTTGGAAGAGGCTTCTCAAAGTCCTCCAGAGTGCCTTAAAAGACTCTGGTGCCCCAGGGAGTATTGAAGTGGCCTCACATGGATAGATAATGTGCTAGAAGACAGGAAAGAGAGGGCAGAACTGAAAAGATATTCACAGTAGTGTGAATACTCACATAAATCTGTGCTCAAGTTGATGGTATCCAATATATCCACACAGAATCTGGAAAAGAAATTAAAACAGTTTTCTTCTGGTTCTAAGATAATTGAGATATTATCAGTGGGGGCCTGGAGAAGAACTGCAGAGAATGGTAGAAGGCTTTGTGATACTGAGCAACTGCATGATGAAACAGAAGTTGAAGTGCAGCTTCCTACTGAAATGTCAGTTCTGTACTAGTGACAGAAAAGGTAAAAATAAAAAAGTAAGAAGAATAGATCGAGTTACCAGGAACAGGATGCACGCCCAAACTTACAGCTGGGATACTGGTGTATCTGTACCCTGAGTGCTGTGAGAAGTTCTCAAAGATGGTAGAGTAAATCTGGGTATGTTTTATAGAAGGGCTCTCAGATGCATGGCGCAGATTTAAGATGAGAATAGTTAAGTTACCAGGAATTTTCAGTATAGCAAAAAAAGGAAAGACAGAAATAGAGAGAGAGAACTCTTTTCTATAAAATTGCAGCTATTTTAGAAGAAACAAAGAGGGATATTTGCTGTCCTTTCCTGGAAAAAATGAAAGAAGAAAAATCAATCATGACCTAGTATATACAAGGTACCTACCGCCTCTTACTCTGAGTCTGGACACAGCATTTCTGACTATGACAAGAAATAAGTTCTGGGAATTATTGGTTCTGGCGTACCTCGCCTTCTATCCTCTCCTCTATGCATCTGCTACTGAAGGCAAGAAACTTGGTTATGAGTACCTTTTCTCTAACCAAGGAAATCCTTTCTTTTTCTGTGGTTAGTCTATTCAACAATTAGCACAGTACAGGCCTGCCATAAGAAGAAAAATTGCGAGATGTACTTAGATAACAGATTTATTTAATTGCATTTATACAAGACAAAAGATCTCATTCCATCCGTATAAGCAGCACCATGCAAGCAGTGTCTGTTCGCATTTATAATTCAATCCATTTTCATCTTACACTTTGGAGTCTCAAACTCATTACTAAACTTCAAGTAGGATAGTAATCACTGGAACAAGTTAGAGGTACATCTTTTCCAAAACAGACCAGAAACAAGCACAAAGGCGGCTAGTAGTGATGTACTTTAATTACTCCTTCCGGTGGCAACCTTATCCAGAAGATGTCACCAAAACACAAGTAGTGCTCAATGTTCCTAGAACAAGGAACATAAATGGAAAGACTTGTAATTTGTAGATGAACCACCAAAAAAAAAAAAAAAGAATCAAGAAGGATGTTGAAAGAATACCTTGAAATAAAATTACTGTTTTTCAAGGAGAAGTTTAAATCCTCATCTCATCATAGCAAGAATGCTGGATACATTGTACAATGGAAAATCTGACAGAAAATATATAATGTTTTGAGCGGAGATCACATTCTTGCCAAAATTCTCCTGTTAAATTAACAAAACACAGGCAGAGCAACCAGAAAGTTTATTGCTCTATTTTCTGCTCTCATTAATTCCCTCTCAGATGTGTCTTCTCTTCTTCCTCCTCATTGATACCTTCCTTCTGCCAGGGGCTTTCATACTAACAATACGCTCGTATCTTGGCTACTTTTAGGGAGGGTATCTATACACATGTAGAGTCAGTACTTAATCTCTGAGTACAGTGATCATCTGCATGCTCCAGATGATCATATTTACCAGCTTGAACTCTGTTTTTTTCCCTATTTGTTCTTGTCCAGTGACTACAGCTTTAAAGTACTGGAGATCTTAGACTACCAAAAAAAAAAAAAAAAAAATCAGTAAAGAAAAAGCAAAGACATTCATAACCTGGAGGAGAATAAAACGCAGCAAGTATCACAAGTGAAAACATCAGCTACCACAAATTCAGAGCTACTATACTGGTACCTCTTGTGTGATATCTGAACACAAGCAACAACAGCAAACAGGCTGCTAGCGCTTAGAGCAAACAGTTAAATTCTTTGAACTTTTATTGACAGGTTTAGCCTAAACTCTAGGAACATTAGAGTAATGGAAAAACACGTCCCTTCTGATTTTGTATCAGTCAAAACCATGGAATGCAGCCAGGTGTGTGTTAAAATAAGATTATAAATGAAAGTATTTCAGCATGAAGTTCCAGTATCCTGAAGGTAGCAGTAGTCCAGGCATATTTGGTTATAAGTTTCTAGATTACCTATACACTGCTAGAAACAGCCCATTTTCCATTAGATTTTCCATCTAACCAATGCAATATGCATGCCTTCAGTAAAAATGAATATTACTCTGAAGTCCAGACATCTAACACCTATTGAACAAAGAAGTTTTCTATTTCTTAAGAGTTCAAAAAAAAAAAATTGAAACAGTACTGTGGTGAAATTAAAACTCTTCTTAAAAGGAATTTATTTAAAAGCCAGATGGTAGAAAGGCACTACAGAGGGACCTGGATAGACTGCATCTATTGGCCAAAGTAAACCTTATGAGTTTCGACAGGGCCAAGTGTCAGGTCCTGCACTTTGGTCACAACAACCCCAGGCAACCCTACAGGCTTGGGGAGGAGTGGCTGGAAAGCTGCCTGACGGAAAGGGACCTTGGTGTGCTGATGGACAGTCAACTGAACATGAGCCAGCAGTGTGCCCAGGTGGCCAAGAAGGCCAATGGCATCCTGGCTCGTATCAGGAACGGCGTGGTGAGCAAGACTAGGGAAGACATCCTGCCCCTGTACTCGGCATTGGTGAGGTCCCACCTCGAGTACTATGTTCAGTTTTGGGCACCTCAGTACAGAAAGGACGTTGAGGTGCTGGAGCAGCCCCAAAGAAGGGCAACAAGGCTTGTGAAGGGCTTGGAGAATACGCCCTATGAGGACAGACTAAAGGAACTGGGGCTGTTTAGCTTGGGGAAGAGGAGGCTGAGGGGAGACCTTATTGCTCTCCCCAAATACCTGAAAGGTGATTGCAGTGAGAGAGGGGCTGGTCTCTTCTCACTGGTGACAGGGCAAGGGGAAATGGCCTCAAGTTGCGCCAGGGGAGGTTTAGGTTGGATATCAGGAAAAACTTCTTTCCAGAAAGGGTTGTTAAGCACTGGAACAGGCTCCCCAGGGAGGTGGTTGAGTCACCATCCCTGAACGTGTTTGAAAACTGTTTGGATGTGGTGCCTGGGGATATGATTTAGTGGTGGGTTGTTAGAGTTAGGGTAGTATGGTTAGGTTGTGGTTGGAAAGGACCTTCAGGATCAAGTCCAACCTCAGCAATTCTATGATTCTATGAAAAAGGTTTAAAGAAATGAGTAGCATGTCCAAGAAGCAGGCAGAGTCCATAAAAAAAAATATATGCATGGAGTCCAGCCTTGTTGCTTGTGTCTGAGCAATTAAAGCAATGTTTTCTTCTCAATAAAGTTGTTCCCTTAACAATCTGTGAAGTTAAACACAGTAACTGAAAAGAAGAGCTAGCCACAAACATGCTTAAAATAGTAATAAAAATACAGTCCTACTTTATTAACATGTTGAATCTCAAGCCATGACTAACAGGCAAAATCAGCATCTAACATACCACGTAGTCCCAAGTTCCCCTGTAGGGAAGAAACTCAACAAGGAGAGAGGGTCAGGAAGTTAAAAGCAATCCCTGGAGAAGTTATAAGTGTCATTCTCCAGTGCTAATGGTGAGCACTTGCCTGCGTCAGAGGGACCTCTTCAGAAAGCTCTTCTGATTTGTTTTCTCTTTTCTGGGTGAGAATAAACAGAAGTGGAAGAATTGGAGTGGGATGCTGTTTTAATGTAAGCTAGGGTAGGAGATAAGGTCAAGTTACTGACAGGTTCTTATTTGTCACACATTAAGGAGACAATACAACTTACTGGTGGATTTTGTATCGAAGTCTAATGCTCAGTTATATATATATCAGTAGATCAAGCAATGTGAACAGATATCCAGTCTTACAGGGTTGAAGAAAAGGGCAGTTTCAGGCTCTGGGAAGTACTGTTTGCAGATCTACTGGGCATTACATCACTGGAAATGCATAGATTAATTTTTCTTTTTCTTAAATGACAATAATTATCCCACATTCTATAAAACAGTTTCTTGCCTCTTTGTCATGGCCCAGAAGAGAATGCTTGACATCACTTCTCTCTAACTTGCTGCTATTTGTGCAAAACCTTCCTGGTTTCACACAGAACTGGACAAGTAGCACGGTTAGGAAACAAGCTGTTGGGACAAGAAGAACTGGTATGGCTATGAACTAGGTAACTGAAGAGATCTTTGAAATTTCCAAATTCAGTAAGTTTTCAGTATATACTTATATAAACAAAGGTAGTGCTACAGAGAAATGAAAACAAGCACTTTTTCTCTTCCATTCTGTTGCAAGTGGATCTGTGTTCTGCTCTCTGTACACATCATGACTGGGTTCGCTGGTAGCTCTAAAGAAGAGCACTTATCATCCTCACATACATTGTAGGGAAGGAGTGCTTCTGTGTGTAGCAGTGAGAAACCTGAATTGCTGTCAACTAAATACAAATGAAAAGACAGATTTTTGTCACATGCTGAGCAATTACTCTTCTGTATTTTCATCCAGTGCTTGGTAGAATTCATAGAATCACCAAGGTTGGAAAAAGACCACTATGGTCATCCAGTCCAATCATCCACCTATCACCAATAGTTCTCACTAAACCTTGTCCCTCAGTACAACATTAAACATTCCTTAAACATCCCCAGGGATGGTGACTCCACCACCTCCCTGGGAAGCCCATTCCAGCACCTGACCACTCCCTCCGAGAAGTAGTATTTCCTAACATCCAGCCTGAATCTCCCTTGGCACAAGGTAAGGTCACTCCCTCTAGTCATACTGGGAGTTTCATGGGAGAAGAAGCTGACCCCCACCAAATGAGTTGCAATTAAAAAGAAGATATCATTATGAAAAAATTACTAGTTCTTTACATCTACTTTTGCTTTTTTTTTTCCTGTTCTGTTTTCTATATTGGCAGTGAATACAACATTACTTGTTGCTCTTTAATCAAATTCCATCACATAGCGTTTGCTAGAACTGATTTCTTATACTCTAAAATTCTTCACATTCTAGGAGCTAGGATCATGGTGTTTCTGCAGTTGGCTTATCCATAGTAATGATTACTTGAAAATAGGATGGAAAACATGATTGTGTAAGTGTGCCTCCAATTTCCTTCACAGCTCTCCTTGAGGAGAGAAAAGGATTAGGTTAAAGCTGACCTCAGGGCCTTGTCTCTGAACACTTTGCTGCAGGCAATGGAGCAGAAGCATCAGTTCAGTAGTAACACCATTGTGGCATGATGATTCACTCCCAAATTTGGCAATGGAGAGATCTGAACCAACATGAAGTTGCAAGTTTTTTAAATTAGTTTGGCAACAAACATCTAAAAGGTTTGACATCACTGTCCTGTTGTACAAACAAAACAAACCGGCAGGCATTAAAGGAGGCTGTGGTGTTTTTCCTGTCAGTCTGTTTTTTCAGTGATCCTTTTTCAAATGTTGCTCTTTCATCTATGTTGGTCATTGGTGCTCTTAGAGGACGCAGAGATGGTTCCTACCACAGTAGAGTGTGCACGAGCCTAGATGAGTCCTGGCTGTGCAAATTGCTTCCTTCATTACATTACATTAGGAAATACTACTCTTCTGAAAGAGTGGTCAGGCACTGGAATGGGCTGCCCAGGGAGGTGGTTGAGTCACCGTCCCTGGAGGTGTTCAAGAAACATTTAGATATAGCGTTGAGAGACATGGTTTAGCGGGGTTATTGGTGGTAGGTGGATGATTGGACTGGATGATCTTGTAGGTCTCTTCCACCCTAGCTAATTCTATGATTCTTCGAGACACTGTATTGGAGATGGAAAACAACAGACTTGAGAGTAAGGTGCAAAGACTAACATTCCTCTGATGAAAAGGAGCCATGGCCAAGCCTGTGAGGAGATGCGACTCTGACAGCCACCACCTGGGAGAGGAGCCTCCAACTCCAACCTTCTGTCCTTAAGCGAGGAATTCTTCTGGGGCAAGTATCTCCTCTCAGAATTCAGAGAGCAAGAAACATTATGAATAGCACTATACCTAATTAGAACTTATTATTAGGGGCAATGGAAAAGAAAGGTAACTGTTTTTCTGTAACCACTGACATGTTTCAGGACTTGCTAATCGGAGGCTGGATAACTCTCAGGCTTTTCCTAGAGTATGTGTCTACATGAATGCTTGTATCTCCAGCCCTCTGAGTCACTCAGTACATCCCAGTATTCGTAATATTTGTGATAATAAAAACTAACCTGAGCCACAAGCTTATTGTACAAGCCAGTCAATGAAGAAACCTCAATGTTAGAAATTTTCTGACAGCATCAGCGTAGGATTGTTTTAAGTAAATCACAGTAAGCAGCAATATAGTAGACAGCCTATATCCTTCCTTATCACACCTTACATGTTTGTTGTTATTGTTTTAAAAAAAAGAAAAAACAAATGTAGAAATATGCCTGATCATTCCTTTCTCCTGGTAAATGGCAGCACCGTTTCATGTGAAGCAATAAAAAAAAGTCATTCTGATCAGCCACCCACACGTTTTCTTTAAAACTCTCATAAACTGGATCAACATTTAGAAAGCACAAGTACTGGCATTTAAGCAACATCACTAAAACTGTCAAGCTGCAGTAGCATATACATATCCTTCCTTCATGCATTAGCTTCTCTATGCAGATATGATGTTATGAGACACTGCTCAGCAACACAAGAACACGATTTTTTAATGGGAATTTCGCAAGTAGAAATCATGTCTTCCTTTGTGTACACAAGAAATGCAGTTAAGCCCCAAAACTCCACCCCAGGATCAGATATTCACAAAGCTGCTCTGGTTCTGTAGTGATGCTCTGAGCCCAGTGTCTGCATCTCCTCATGAAAGAGGTTAACCACAAGCTTCTGAGCTCAGTCTAATCCTTGGTCCTTGCAAACCTTAAATTAAACTGAATTGGATTTTCACATGCCTTAGGAACAGCAACAGTTGTTGCCACACCATGTTCTCCTCTTGTCTAAAGTGACTGGCAAGTTCACTCTTCGTCAGAGAAATGTATACTCTGCTTGCAAGGAAAGAGAAATTAAATCAGATTAAACTATTTTAAGATTTGTTCAACTCAAAAACACAGAGATGCCATTCCATTCTTTTTCATAAACAATGCAGTTGCTTGAAAACAAGCTCGGGTTGATTACTTCTCCTCAGTGATATTTCAGGGAAAATCTGCTGTGAACAGACAGTGACAGTCTGTCAATTTTCTCTTCTGCCTCTGGCTATTATTTAAAATTTTTTAAATGCTATAATGTTTCTTCTTGAATTTACATTCTTCTACAGTTATTTTTAATGCAGTTGTATTTTTAAACATACACACAAACAGACTTTAGGATGATCTCTGTATCATAAGGAAGCTGGTCAGATGCATTAATAACCTTTAATAGAACATCAGGTCTTTAACATTTACCCTCATTATTACCAGTCACTCCATAACATCGGTCTGAACTTCTCCATTCAGAAAACACTGATTTTGTTGTTGGAACTTTTTTTTTTAAAGTTTTTTTCTTTTTGTCCTAGAACTGTCAGCGGAGAGGAAAGTTAGCAAGTTACTGTGATCTTCTTCATATTCCAGTAGGAAATTTCCACACTGGTGTGGTTAACTCTCATGGATACACTGCCCACAGATGTGCACCAGTAACCTCTTTCTGGAATACTGGCAGAGTAGAGGTTCCTTGAAGCCACTCTACAGCCATCTCAAAAACTCAGCATTTTTGCAGATCTTAACAAAGCATGTTCAAGAAACATGATGATCAGTTTGAGTCCTCAGCTACCTCACATTTGAAGCTAGGATACACATATTAACATAACTTACTACAATCATCTCATTTGTAGGCTTTCCACCAAAGTCCTTGCCATCCTCATCAGAACACACTGGCTCCTAAAGGAGAACAGCCACAAGGCTTTCCTTGTAGGGAAGGTTGCTTCTTATAGAGATGGGGGGTAAGTCAGATCCCAGAAGAAAAGTTTTGCAGTTGTAGTGCTATGACAGAATGGAAAGTACTGCAAATTAATTGCAGGGTGGCAAAGTCTTCAGGTACAACAAATGAGAACAAACCCAAATGTAGCAGGTACAGAAATAAAGGAAAAAACAGCTTGCCTTTAGAATGCCTCAAGTAGATAGGGATCTCCAGCAAGAGATGTCCTTACCTCCACTGCCAACCCTTAAATGATGTCTGGGAAGGGGTGGATCCTGGCTCCACCTCTTCTGGTTACTCAGGTGCACTGCATGCACCTGAGTTCCCCTGAGTTGGTCCTGCCTTCCCACCAGGTGCTCGATCACTGTTTCAAGCCATGACTTAGCGTTTCTGCTACAGCAGTGCTCCCTTTCATCTTGCATATTGGTGCCTTTTGTGCTCCTGGAAGCCTGCTGCACTTGTTTGTCCAAGGTCACCAGAAGTCATTATTTGGATTTCTTTGGTCTGTAATGTCTGCAAGTTTCATCTGCATAGACTACAAGAGACAGTGCTTCCTCCTCTCTATCCAAACAGGTAAATTGGAACTCAATGTCTGGGAAGATTTCTTCAAACAATTGTTGCTTGTGAAAGTTAAGGAATGGACCAGGCTATGAAACATTCTTTCTTTAAATAGAAATTACAATGCCTGCAGTGTGATGCTGCATCCCATCTTCAGCCCTCAAGGCAAGGTTTACCCACTTTTTAAGTGGCCCGGTAGATCTAGTCTGTTTGAGCAGAGACCATGCAATTCATTTCACTCTGGAGTGGAATTTAAAGCACAGTTTAAAACTGCAAACCCAAAAAATTTGATCTTAAAAAACCACTCAACTCTGTGAAGAGCTCATAAACCTAAAATTAAAGCTTTAAAATAAATGTGAAAGCCATCATCTCCTGCATTATGTTTCTCAGTTATACCAATTAAAAATTTTCACACTGAGATAATCAGCATAGCCCAGCTCCGTGTCAGTAATATCATCTACACTAATGCCCCACAAGCACAGCCACAGACCCTCTCAGGTGGGAGGCCAAGTCCCAGCATCAGCTACAAAACTTGGAATCAATTTTTTCTCCCAAGTGTAAATTTATTCTTGTACTCTATGAATCTATCACTGTGTAGAGGGACGGCTGTACTCACATTTTACAGAGATAAGTAAGATGAAACCACTGACTTAATAAATTCTCTTTTTGTAGATGTACAGTACTTCTCCCCTGTGCAGCTGTAACAAGTGCAGGATGGAAGCAATGTGATGCAAAGCAGGAGGAAAGCAAAGACGTGGAAATCTTTAAGGCCTTTATTGTCTCCTTCTGGAACAGGAGTCTGTTTCTCTTCCATGCACTTTGTTGTCTTAGTGAGGGATCGTTTTGAATATTTTCACCGCTGTTCTCTCAAGGGGGGGTTGACTACAAGCTTCAGTTTCTCACTCCTGTAACCAGTGTAAGCAAGCTGGTATTTGTATTCCCAGTTCTTCTTCTCCCATATCACAAAGGTTTATCTGGTCTTTAAAGTGTCCCAAAATAGGCTGGACTTGGAAGAGCCTTTGTAGATTCCCAATAAAGGAAAAATACAGATGAACTACATAGTCCTCTGAGTTAATAGATGTAATTATTTCCAGTACTGAATCACAGCATATGAATTCACCAAACAAATAATTTCTTGAAATTGGAAGGGAAGAAAAGAAAGATGAAAAAATCTTTTCAAACATTTCAAACAGAGGCCAGCAGTTAGCGCTCTGCTTACAGCAGGCTGCAATATCTATATTTATTCTAAAAACTAGCAAAATGTGAACAATCCATTTCTAATGTACCACTGAAGTAGTAGAAAATATCCTATGAATACGTGCTCTTTCCTCCATATTAGATAATTTGCGCTCATCCAGCAATTCTTCAATGTTTTTCATTCACCACTAGAGATAGTGAATGGCTCCCCCTAACTCTGGGGTCACAAATCTCAGTGCGGTTTGAGTTCATACTTCTGGCAGAGACAACCCTCCCAGTAAGCAGATCTGCTCGCTGCAGCGGCCATTTGTCAATTCTGGAACAAGCAGAGACATTTAGGCAGGAGTGCTGTGGTAGTCCTGTTCTAATGGCTCAGTTATCTGGCATGATGCCTGGCATCTTTTGATGTCTCGTTATCTTGTAAAAGCAGAACAGCTGCACACGTGGTAGAGTTTTCCAATGAACTAGTCACAAGACTCTCAGAGATACAGCTGGTGAAAGACTGTTGAAATGCTCTTGGAATAATAATAACAACTTATCAATGATTGGAAGAAAATCATCCTTTTACTGATTAATTCACAGGCTCTGGGAAGAGTATTTGCTTGCGAAATATCTTCTGCTTGTTCTAACGGTCATCTGTAAGAAGGGAATGTTAAGAAGAGCACAGCTGTAAGCTCTTCTGAATTTAGCTCTGTTATCAGATATCTGTCTTGGGAGACTAATAGACAAAAGCAAAACATGACTTTTCTCACCAAATAACATTTGCTTTGACATGCACAGCTTTGAGTGATAAGCTCCCTGTATATGCCTTCATCTTCAGACCTGTGATCTTGATGCTATGGCTCTGTTACACACTGGGCAACCAACTCTACTATGTGGGCATCAGCCCATCTGTGACTGTGCAGTAAAGGAAGCTCTTTAGGATTCTTCAGCCCAGCAGAGATCTCTTGCTTGAGAGCTGGTAATATAGAAGAGCTCTTAATGAAACTGTATCTGGCTTTCATCAGCATGAATAGTGAGAGCCTGTATTTCAACTACTAGTCAATAATGAAAGATCCCTTACTCAGCTTACTCAACCCAGGCAAAAAATAAACATCCAAACTCATATTGCTCATTAGCAGGTTTTCATCTGGCGGACTACAATTTTCAGAGATGCCAGTCTCTAAAAGTTACGCTTTAAGAAAATAGAGATGAGCAGAAGAAACTCAGTGTTAGATAAATTTATACACAGAGAACTTTCCTATCTGAGAGAGGTGAGCCACGCTCCCTGAGGACAGCCAACTCCATGTCTTTCCAAAATAAGCCACAGCACAGCTTCTTTCAAATAAAGGAATGACTCAGAGGGTGCTACTGTCACCACGTCTGGCTGTGAGTCCTTCAGAACTCTCACTGACACCCTCTCTGGCTTTGAACACCGGATGACAAAAGCCACAGCAATCTTCACACTTCATGCTGCAGAACAGCAGGTGGTTTGTCTTTCTATTTAATCCAAGCAGTAAAATATAAGCCTGCACAGCTGACAAAGTCCCCTACGGTAAAGCCCCCCCAAAAGCCCCAGAAGAAGTCCCTCCCTTTCAGAGGTCCATGATAAGGACTGCAGTAGCAAGGGTCTGTTCAGAACAGCTCCTCTGTTAGACTAGCCCCAAACCCTGGTGCATGGCCAGGGCATTTTGTTTGCAAACAAGTCACCCACAGCAGAAAGGAACCTCAGAAGCACGTCATTTGGTTCGTGCTTCTGAGAAGTCAGACTGAAGACTAAGAGCACTAAATCAATGTTTGTCTTGGTTGGAAGAGGAAGTGCACCACAAAGACAAGTCTGATTTCAGTCTGTGGCACTCACGCATCTCTCTTGCACGGGGAAATCATAGCATGCCCCCTGCCCGCTGGTGCAGAACCTTCCCTAACGCCAAGCTGCCCCAGCTCCATGCCGTTCCCTCGGGCCCTGTCGCTGTCCCAGAGAGCAGAGCTCAGCACTCCCTGTGAGGAGCCGCAGCCACCATGAGGCCTCCCCTCAGCTCCTCTGCTCTGGGCTAAGCAAACCCAGGGGGCTCAGCTGCTCCTCATATATCTTGCCCTCCAGACTCTTTACCGCCTTTGTACTTTTATGTCCTTCTTGTAAATACCTCAGGGCAATACTATATGGCAGCGCTATGGTATACCTTCTACATTATGAGAAATTTATTGTTTTGGTGTTTTTCTCTTCTTGTCCAGCTACAACGCAAGGTGAGCAAACATCCTCCTGCTCATAGCTTCAGTTCTGGCAAGAGATGGTGGCATCTAGAGGGCTTACTTCCTTGAGGAAAAAAGCCTAGTATGTGTTTGTCAGCCTTTTGAAGTTGTATTTCTAAGTGGAGACAGAAAACACATTGTACCAGCTCCCCAGGACAGGGATGAACATTTTCTACTGTCGAAACTTGTGCTTTCCTTGCTGCTCAGGTTACAACTTTTCGCCTTTTACCCATCTGAACCTGGAGTCACCTTATGTCCCAACTCACAGCAGAGGGTTTGTGTATCATCTTGCACTGTCAAGGCACTTGGTCCCCAGGGAAAAGAACAGAGATGCTGGCATCTAGCAACAACATACACAGGTCATCAAACACAAAGCCCTCTGCTTTGTAGCTGGTCACAAACTTGCCATTGTGTTCCACCTTTACTCTCTTGCTGATGTTTTTCGCTTTGGTCCATTTAGCAATTGACTTTGTTTTTTATTCCAGTAACAAGTATTGAACACTATATTTCAGTTTCTTTGCAAAAAAACCCCTGCTTGCTGACCATCATCTATCTAAGGTACATTGTCTGCAGACGCCCAGTATGAGATTTTGAAAGATTAAACAAACAGTAAGGGAACAGCATTAGGAATCCAAAATGCCAGTGCTGACAGTGCATACAATTATGGCTTTATTACTGAAGGCAGCATGTCTTTTTGAAGCCTCCATAGATTTTACAAGTTACAATATCATTCTGTTAGTGTCACATAGTGCTTCAGGAAATGAGGAAGATACTTTTCTTCCCAGCACTATATAATAGAAAGAATAGATCTAGATCTCTAAGATCATCTAGTCCAGCTGTCCACCTACCACCAATATTGCTCACTAAACCATGTTCCTGAGTACCACATCTACACGTTACTTGAACACCTCCAGGAATGATGATTCCACCACCTCCCTGAACAGCCTGTTCCAGTGCCTGACAGCTCTTTTGGAGATGAAGTTTCTCCTAATATCCAACCTGATCCTCCTCTGGTGCAAGTTGAGGACTTTCCCTCTTGTCCTATCACTATTACTCAGGAGAATACGCTACATTATTCATAATATAAGCGGATCAGATTTCAGATAGCATTTCAGCTGTAGACTTAAAAGATCTCATGACCAGCAGCAAAAGTCAGTTTATTAGTTGTCCTCAGTATTCAGTGTAGAAAAAATGTCAGTAATGGCTGTGAGGAATTGTTATCCAAGAAGACTGCAAAAACTTTAACTCGGAACCAAAGACTTACATTACCCTGCAATGTACTCCATACATGTAGAATAAATTAATCTTTATTAAACAAAGACATTGTGCAGCTAAGCAGGCAGTTCAAGTACCACCTCATTTCTATATGTCACTTACTGAATTTTCCAGCAAATCATAAGCATGGTTAATTAAAAGAAGAAGAGTACAACCACTTTATTGAATGTTTCAGGCAGCAGATGTGATGTCCTAGCTACTGCTGCCATTCCCAGATTACACGTCAGAGCCCTCCTGCTAACAGCAGTACGCACACATTGCTCCTACTTCTACCTTGCAGTTTGTGTTCAGTTTTTTCTCTGCCTTGTGGGGGCGCATTGTGCTGCGTCTTGGGGACCTCATTTCTTCTCACTGGGGACCTGCTGGAAGCCACAGCCAGAGAGGACTGCTGCATTCCAAACCTTGTATCAATGTGAGCAAGGCACATCAGCAAACAGAACACAACACCCAGGTCGCATGTTGCCTCCTTCCACCTTCCATCCAGTCAGCTTTGTTCATAACATGCATTTTTATTCTCATTTCTCCCCTCTTATTGTTGTCTCTGCCCCTTCATAAACAGTTATGTGATGTCTGCAGTGTGCATGTAGAGCAAGCATCAATGTAGTGAGCTACTATATGTCCTTGCATGACTGAAGAGAAAGAGGGGAAATACATGTTATATATCCATACTTACATACAAAGAATATACTCCTTGCCTTACCCCAAGAGAACCAAGATAAAGCTCAGATGCTACATAGTGGCCTTGCATATAAGCGCAGGAGACCGTATTTGCAAGAGCTGCAGTATGTCTGAGGTTTTCTTTCATGTTTAACATTTAAAGTCAGTTAGAAAAATCATTTCTGTCAACTCACATGCCTAAATGTCAATTGTCAGAAAGGATTTAGCTACTTATTTCACCAGAAAAAGATTTGCTAAGCTTTCCATTGCATTTCTACTAAAAACAGTTGTATCTATAGTGCACAAATGCACTCATTCATAAACTTCTTAAAAGATAAATCCTCTGTCTGAATAATTGCAAATGAGAAGTTAAATCCTGAAATTCAATTGTAGTTTAAGTTTTCTCTGTGGGCCAAAACATTCTAAATGACCCAAACATAAGAAAAACTGAAAGACTGACACAGCGATGTAATTTCCATGGAGAAAGTAAACCTATTCAGCACAATCATTTCTCTCTTACAATTGAACTCATCTTGTTTGAATTTTTAATTCCCACTGTAACTCTCTGTTAACTTTTTGACAGAGTGAAGTGTTTCCAAGAAAAAGAAAAAAGATTAAGTGTCCCATTTGATCCCGAAGTAAAGAGTGGTGCCATTACAGCCACTGCAGTAAACAATTAGTTAAAAATGCATTAACTCCAATTTAACCTTACTTGCCTGCCTTTAATCCACAGATGATTTGAAAATGATTCAGAGCGAGCAGCTCATAGACAGAAGCCTACAGAATACTTTCATTAACTCACAACAGCATCTTCAAACTACACACATTTCCAGTATGGGATAAGAAGATGAAAAGACTGAAGTAAGGGAAATGAAACCGATTGCTAACTCCTTTCTCTAGAAAGAGCAAGAACAGTGTTTTGGATGCAAACATTGAAAGAAATTTAAAATCTCAACTGCTGTTGCAGAAAGTAGACTAATGAAACAGTAACTGAATTAAGGCAGCTGAACACATTGTGGCAATTTCTTTTTTTTCTTTTTTTTTTTTTTCCTCCCCTAGGCAGATAGTCCAAATACAAATAGGGAGTTCTGTGTAGAGAGGTAAATACAGAGGAATGATCTGGCTGTAGTGACTTTCATTTTGAGGTATTAGACGTTAAAATAATGGTGTTTTATTGCTGATGGACGAGAGCCCAGTTCTTACATACAAGGACTCCAAACGAAATGAAGATCATTCTAAGATATTTTTTTCATTTATAAACCAGAAACTGTTGCATGGAATGCACCATCATTTCATGCCAGCACCCTAGCAGGAATGAACAGGAAATATAATGAAAGGCCAACAATAGATGAAGTGGCCAGCCCACTTAGACAATATGAAGATAGACTCCCTTCCTCCCTATGGGCCTGTGTCTTGGCTATGGAGAAACTGTCCCAGGAGTTCCAGCAATTCAAAGACGATATGCTCTGCTCCCAACCTGTACAAACCAATATCTCACCAATTAGAAGTAAGAATTCCTCTGCTCCAGAGACAGGATATAGTGAGTACCGTGTACCATCCTGTGTTTTTACTACGTGACCATCGAGAGGATACGAGGAAGTGGGATGGAAAACTTGCCTCAGCGTTATAGGCACAGGTACAGGAGATGCAAGGGAAAACAAGCACAAGAGAGGGTGCTTCCAGGAAAATGGCGGATCCAGTTTCCAGCAGGCAGTTCTCCAGACAGAGAATAAGGTCTGACCTTATCTCTGAGGTTGACTGTGAGCCTTCTGGTGCTCATACATGAGAGTTGAGTAATGAATACAGTAACCAAAACTGGAGAGGCCCTACCTCCAGCCAGCTGGACAGTCGGGTTTATTGGACTGTGTGGACTCGATGGCCTGGCACATCAGATGCACAGAAATATAAGGCTCTAGTGGACACCAGAGCATAACGTAAATAACTTGTTAACTTGTAAAGGGACAAAACCCATTTGTATTTCTGGAGTGACAGAGTGATCCCAAGAGCAAACAGTATTGGAGGCCAAAGTGAGCCTAACCAGAAATGAGCGGCAAAAGCACTCAACTGCAAGTGGCCCAGAGGCTCTGTGCATCCTCAGTATATTTTATCTAAGAAGATAAACTTCAAGGACCCAAAAGGTTATAAGTGGACTTTCGGTATAGCTGCTTTTGAGATAGAGAACATTAAGCAGCTGTCTACTGTGTCTGGTCTCCCAGAGGATCCTTCTGTTGAGGAACTGCTAAGAGTAGAACAGCAGGTGCCAACTGCTACTTCAACTGTGCCCTGGCGGCAATATCCCACCAACCGGGACTGCCTGATGTTTAAGCAGAGTGCTGGGTGCTGATCCTGACTGCTGTGCTTCTAGCAGACTCAGACATCTCACGTGAGTTCTGGCTCTAGGAGACATGATCTTCTGGTTCTGAGTGAGGGGAAGTTCTCTTTTCTGGGAGGCCAGCCGGTGAGTGCCTGCTGATAAAGACTCAAACTGACTCACTCCCTGCTCTGGTTTATTTTTGGTTTGTTTGATTTATTCTGTATTATCTCACATTCCTTTAAATTAGTTTCTGCTATCTCAGTCGGGTTTTTTCCTCTTTCCCCCGCCTCTTCTGAGGGTAGGGTCAAGTGTTGCATGATTAACTCTTCAAACTGCGACAACAGGAGATCCCGTTCTTAGGAATAAAACGGCAAGATAGATGTCATCAGATCCCCGTGGATGTGATCAACAGAAAAACTGCTATGACTCCGTCAACTAGCAAAAAGGAACTGTGAGCTTTCTTGGGTGTTGTGGGTTTCTGGAGAACATATATTTCAGATTACACTGATTGAAAATGCTCGCTATCAAGTGACCCAGAAGAAGAGTGATTTTGCCCAAGGCCCTGAGCAACAAGCCTTTAAAGAACTTAAACAGGAGATAGATCTTGCAGCAGTCCTTGGGCCTGTCCAGACAGGACAAGATGTAAAAAACTTCCTCTATGCTACAGCCAGGGAGAATGGCCCTACTTGGAGCCTCTGACAGAAAGCCCCAGGGAAGACTTGAGGTCGACCCCTAGGGTTTTGGAGTCGAGGATACAAAGGATTTAAGGCCCACTACACTCCAACTGAAAAAGAGAGATGGCACTATATGGAGAGGTCACAAGCTGGTTCAGAAGTGGTTGGTACTGAAGCACAGCTCCTTTTGGCACCTCAACTGCCTGTGCTGGCTGGATGTTCAAAGGGAGCGTCCCCTCCACACATCGTGCTACTGCTGCTATATAGAGTAAGTAGGTTGAACTGATTGCACGGGGGACTCGAATAGGGAATCCCAATCATCCAGGAATCTTAGAAGTGCTTCCAGACTGGCCCAAAAGCAACGAGTTAAGAACATTTCCAGAAGAGGAGGTGGTGATATGTGCAGAAGAGGTTCCAGTATATAATAAACTACCAGAAAATTAGAAGAAATATGCCCTGTTCACAGATGGGTCCTGTTCCATTGTGGGAAAGCATTGGAAATGGAAGGCCGTTGTATGCAGTCCTCACGATGAGTTGCAGAAGTTACTGAAGGAAAGGGTGAACTGAGCCAATTTTCAGAAGCAAAGGCCATCCAGCTGGCTTTAAACATTGCTGAATGAGAGAAGCAGCCAGTGCTCTATCTTTACACTGACTCCTGGATGGTGGCAAATGCCCTGTAGGGGTTGTTACAGCAATGGAAGTAGAGCACATGGCAGCACAGAGGCAAATCCATCTGGGCTGCTGCACAGTGGAAAGATATTTCTGCCTGGGTAGAGAACGCGGTTGTAAAGGTATGTCACATAGCTGCTCATGCACACAAGAGTCGCACCACTGAAAAGCTTCAAAACAACCAGCAGGTAGACTGAGCTGCTGAGACTGAAGAGGCTCAGGTAGATCAGGACAGGAAACATAAGGATGAACTACTTCTAGCTCAGAGGGCCCATGACACTTCAGGTAATCAAGGAAGAGATGCAACCTACAGGTGGACTCAAGGGATGTATTGACCATGGATGCTATTACACAAGTTATCCATGAATATGAAAAGTGCTGTAGTTAAGCAAGCCAGAAAGATAAAGCCTCTTTGGTACAGAGGACGATGGCTGGAATAAAAATACAAAGAGACCTGGCAGGTGGATTACATCACAGCCTCCCTATGGCAAATACCACGCACTTACAATGGTGGAAGCAACTCCCAGATGGCTGGAAACATACCCAGCGCCCCCACACCACTGCCCAAAAAACTATCTTGGGTCTTGAAAAGCAAGTCTTGTGGTGATGTGGTACCTCAGAAAGAATTGAGTCAAACAATAGGATTCATTTCTGAGACAACCTCACAACCACCAGAGCCAAAGAGCATGACATTGAGTGGGTATATCACATCCCCTATCAGGCATCAGCCTCTGGAGAAATCAAATGACACAAGGGACTGTTAAACACTACATTGAGAATGATGGGTACTGGGACATTCAGACATTGGGAGATGCATTTAGTAAAAGCCATCTGATTAGTCAACGCTCAAGTACCTATGAATCAAGACGGTCCTGCCCAATCCAACCTTCTGCATACTGTAGAAGGGGATAAAGTCCAGGTGGTGCACTTAAAGAACACGCTGGGCAAGACAGTTTGAGTTATTGCAGGCTCAGGCACATACAAGCCTGTTCATGGTATTGCTTTATGCTCAGGGACCTGGGAGCACACGGTGGGTAACACAGAAGGATGGGGATGCCCATTGTGTACTTCAAGGGAATTTGATGCTGAGTGAGAACAGACAATAATTTGAATTATATGTTAAACTGCTAGATAATACCGTATGACAGCATTAGTGTAGTTGTTACATGCCTTGTAAACAGTACTAAAATAAGAATCATCAAAGAAAAAAATAATTCTAATAGAAACAGAACGAACTTCGGCACACAGTAACCCCATACTGTAAGTTATCCCTCCTGCACTGGAGGACAGTTAGGACAGATGGAGTTCATTTGTTTCATGACTTTGGACTTCAAAGACAATTTACATAGATGTCCCATAGACTATGGGAATTATATATGTGAACATCAAAAATATAGATGATGGCAATTAGTCAGGATGTGTAGAAAATTATAGGGCCTGAACATAACGTAAGCGGTACGGAATAAGGGATGGATTTTGTCTTACTTTCAGCTGCGCTAGAGTCATTTTTCTCCATAGTGTTTGGTAAGATGCAGTGTTTTGGTTTTAGGAGAAAAACAAAGCTGATAACATACTAATGTTACTAGTTGCTACTGAGTAGTTCTGTACAGAGTCAAGGAAATTTCGGTTGACAGTTTCTGTTGTCCAGAAAGAGAGTGGAGTGGGGAGGCACAAGGAGCTGGGAGGGGACAGAATCGGGACAGCTGATCTAAACTGGGTAAAGGGAAATTCCATATCACAAGACTATGTGTGGAAAGAGAGTTGGAGACGCTGGGCAGCAGGCAGTGAGTGGTGAACAATTGCTTGAGCCACACATGTTAAGCGCATATACATTTATATCTGTCATAACCATTATTCTGTTATTCCATCCTATATTTCTCTATCTTAGTAAAGAGTTGCTATCTCAACCCAAGAGTTCTGCTTCATTATTTTTCCCTATTCTCTCCCCTCTCCCAAGGGGAAGGGAAGGAACAATGTGCTGCTTACTTACCTGTAGGGGTAAACCACAACACGTCTGAGAATCAAAATAACCAGATAAGATAATCAGAGCAACACCCCCACAGAAGGGGCAACAGAATCAGGTTCACAATAGGAAGAGGTGGGATAAACCAACAGTAGATAAATCCTCCCTCACGGGTGGTGGGGATCGAGCACACACACTCAAGCACTCCACATTAAAAGAAACCAAAGCCAAGGAAACAACCATCATTAGGATAGCATACCTGCAAGCAGTCTAAGCCTGCTTTACACAGAACATGAAGTCAGATTTGCAGAGGAGCCCAAACCCAGAACAAACTATATGGCCTGAAGGAAAAAGCCACTGCAATACTGAGATCTCGAAAGACTGAAAGGCTCCTCCCATCCTTAAGGAAAATGAAAAGACTTGGTGAGCCAATTCTCCAGTCAGAAAAAAGGAGCATAAGCGCAAGTAAGACTTAAAGTAAGAGTAAGCACATAAGATGTAGTAGAATAGCTGCAGACACAAACACGACTTCAACATCAAGATAAAATAACTTTTAGTAGCAAGACTCTACATGATTTACGTGAATTAACAAGGCTCAAATATTTCTTGAAAACATGACAAATCAGCAGATTACTCTGCCTAATCCCATAGAAGTGGCAGTCTCCAGCTTCCTCATCTTCTTCCTGCGCATTCCTGCCTCCCGGTTCCACACGCGGCTCCCTCCGTCTTCTGAGGCGGCTCCTGAAAAGGAGGGAAGGAAGGCAGGCACCGTTAGACCCGACCAGCTCCAACTCCGCCACCCGAAGGAACGAGGGAACCCAGCGTCCCGAGGGAGCTCGCACACGAGCGCCCAGCCAAGGAAGACCTTGCACCCCCCACCCCCAACTCGTCCCAGCAAAAATAAGAACCAGCACTTTGAGCAGCTTCTCTCACCACACGGACGCGCTGCGGAGTTCCACACGGCGCTGCAGCGGGCCGCAGAGTCGGGCAGCCTGGGCAAACGGGGCTGGGCACGCAAAGCGGC